>NW_027039734.1:0-46487 GCF_034236695.1 Oncorhynchus nerka | reverse complement strand
TTTCGCTTTCTTCGCTTTCGCTTCGCTTCTTCTTCGCTTTCGTTCTCTTTCTTTCTTCTTCTTCTTCGCTTTCTCGCTCGCTTTCTCGCTTTCTCTCGCTTCTTCGCTGCTTCTCTCTCGCTTTCTCTCTCTCGCTCTCTTCGCTGTCTCGCTTGCTTCGCTCTCTCTCGCTGTCGCCGCTTTCTCTCGCTGTCGCTCGCTTTCTTCGCTGTCGCTCGCTTTCTCTTCGCTGTCTCCGCTTCGTCGCTTTCTTCGCTCTTCGCTGTCTTCTCTCTCTCGCTTTCTTCGCTTTCTTCGCTTGTTTTCTTCGCTTTCTTCGCTTTTTCTTTCGCTTTTCGCTTTCTTCGCCTTCGCTTTTTCGCTATCTTGTTCGCTTTTCTTCGCTTTTCTCTCTTCTCGTCTTCTCTCTTCGCTGTCTTCTCTTCGCTGTTTTCGTTTCTTCGCTGTCTCGCTTTCTTTGCTGTTCCTCGCTTCTCTCGCTTCTTCGCTTTCTTGTCGTTCGCTGTCGCCGCTTTTCGCTTTCGCTGGTTTCCGCTTCGCTTTCGCTGTTTCTTCGCTTTCTTCGCTCGCTTTTTCGCTCTTCTCCTTCTTCTGTCGCTTTTTCTTCGTTGTCTCTTCGTTTCTCTCTGCTGTCTTCTCTCGTCTTCTCGCTCGCTCGCTGTCTCTCTCGCTGTCTCTTCTGTCTCTCTCTCTCGCTGTCTCTCTCGCTTTTCGCTGTCTCTCTCTCACTCGCTTCGCTGTCTTCTTCTCTCTCGCTCTCTCTCTCTCTCGCTCTTCTCTCTCTTTTCTCTCGCTGTCTTTCTCTCTCTCGCTCTCTCTTCGCTTTCGCTTCTCTCTCGCTGTCTCTCGCTCTCTCGCTCTTCTCTCTCTCTCTCGCTGTCTCTCTCTCTCTCTCGCTCTTCTCTCTCTCTCTTCTCTCTCGCTGTCTCTCTTCGCTCTCTCTCGTCTTCCTTTCTTCGCTCTCTTCTCTCTCGCTCTCTTCGCTCTCTTCGCTCTCTTCGCTTCTTTCGCTGTCTCTCTCTCTCTCTCGCTGGCTGGCTCTCTCCTCTCTTCGCTGCTCTCTTCTCTCTCTCTCGCTTCTCTTCTCTCTCTTCTCGCTCTCTTTCGCTGTCTCTTCTCTCTCGCTCTCTCGCTCTCTTTCGCTGTCTCTCTCGCTCTCTCTCGCTCTCTTTCGCTGTCTCTCTCGCTCTCTCTCGCTGTCTCTCTCTCTCTCTCTCTCTCTCTCTCGCTGTCTCGCTGTCTCTCTCTCTCTCTCTCGCTGTCTCTCTCTCTCTCGCTGTCTCTCTGTTTGTGTTTCAGGCAGATAAAGGTTTTGACAAGACCATGTTTGAAAAGCAGATGTCAGTCATGAGAGGACAGGTGAGTTCTCTTCCTGTTTACCTTTGTGGATAAAGTAAAGTAGTAGATACTACTATAGACCAGAGCCCTATGGCACTATATTCCCTATATAGTATACTACTCTGGTCTAAAGTAGTGCACTACATAGGGAATAGGTGCTGATGTGTATAGGGCTCTGGTCAAACATCTCATTCCAAAATCACGGGCATAGGGAGTTAGGGTGCCATAGGGCTCTGGTCAACAGTAGTGCACTACATAGGGAATAGGCTTTCCATAGATGTTGGAACATTGCTGCTATAACAGCCTCCACTCTTAGGGAAAGGGTGCTGATCGATGTTGGAAATACCTGCTATAACAGCATCCACTCATTCCAAAATCACTAGCTGTTGGTCCCAACATTGCTGTGACAACAGCATCCACTCTTCTGGGAAGGCTTTCCACTAGATGTTGGAACATTGCTGCTATAACAGCCTCCACTCACCTGGGAAAGCTTTCCACTAGATGTTGGAACATTGCTGCGGGGACTTGCTTCCTTTCAGCCACAACAGCATTAGTGAGGTCAGGCACTGATGTTGGGCGATTAGGTCTGGCTCGCAGTCGGCATTCCAATTCATCCCAAAGGTGTTCGATGGGGTTGAGGTCAGGACTCTGTGCATGCCAGTCAAGTTCTTCCACTCCGACCTCAACAAACATACATTTCTGTATGGACCTCGCTTTGTGCACGGGGGGTATGGTCATGCGGAAACAGGAAAGGACCTTCCCCAAACAGTTTCGAAGCACAGCTATGAAAAACAGAACATTATTCCTCCTCCTCCAAATTGTACAGTTGGCAGTGTGCATTGGGGCAGGTTCTCCTAGTGTATGAAGGCTGTATATAGAGTATGACCTTTCTTTGACCAAAGCTCAGGTGCATCCAACTTCCTTTGAGCATGGAGTTCACCTGAATGTCTTTCATTGTTCCCTTTTCACCTCTTTCTGTTCTCTCTCCTCTCCTCCTGTCTCTCTCTCCTCTCCTCCTGTCTCTCTCTCTCCTCTCCTCCTGTCTCTCTCTCTCCTCTCCTCCTGTCTCTCTCTCTCCTCTCCTCCTGTCTCTCTCTCCTCTCTCTCTCTCTCCTCTCCCTGTCTCTCTCTCTCCTCTCCTCCTGTCTCTCTCTCTCCTCTCCTTCTGTCTCTCTCTCTCCTCTCCTCCTGTCTCTCTCTCTCCTCTCCTCCTGTCTCTCTCTCTCCTCCTGTCTCCTCTCCTCCTGTCTCTCTCTCTCTCCTCCTGTCTCTCTCTCTCCTCCTGTCTCTCTCTCTCTCCTTCTGTCTCTCTCTCCTCCTGTCTCTCTCTCTCCTCTCCTCCTGTCTCTCTCTCTCCTCCTGTCTCTCTCTCTCTCCTCCTGTCTCTCTCTCTCTCCTCTCCTCCTGTCTCTCTCTCCTCTCTCCTTCTGTCTCTCTCTCTCTCCTTCTGTCTCTCTCTCTCTCCTTCTGTCTCTCTCTCTCCTCCTGTCTCTCTCTCTCTCCTCCTGTCTCTCTCTCTCTCCTCCTGTCTCTCTCTCTCCTCTCCTCCTGTCTCTCTCTCTCCTCTCCTCCTGTCTCTCTCTCCTCTCCTCCTCTCCTCCTGTCTCTCTCTCTCTCCTCTCCTCCTGTCTCTCTCTCTCCTCCTCTCTCTCCTCTCTCTCTCTGTCTCTCCTCTCCTCCTGTCTCTCTCTCTCTCTCCTCTCCTCTCTCTCTCTCTCCTCTCTCTCCTCTCCTCCTGTCTCTCTCTCTCTCCTCCTGTCTGTCTCTCTCTCCTCCTCCTGTGTCTCTCTCTCCTCTCCTCCTGTCTCTCTCTCTCCTCTCCTTCTGTCTCTCTCTCTCCTCTCCTGTGTCTCTCTCTCCTCTCCTCCTGTGTCTCTCTCTCCTCTCCTCCTGTCTCTCTCTCTCCTCTCCTCCTGTCTCTCTCTCTCCTCTCCTCCTGTCTCTCTCTCTCCTCTCCTCCTGTCTCTCTCTCCTCTCCTCCTGTCTCTCTCTCTCCTCTCCTCCTGTGTCTCTCTCTCTCTCTCCTCCTGTCTCTCTCTCTCTCCTCTCCTCCTGTCTCTCTCTCCTCTCCTCCTGTCTCTCTCTCTCCTCTCCTCCTGTGTCTCTCTCCTCTCCTCCTGTCTCTCCTCTCCTCCTGTCTCTCTCTCCTCCTGTCTCTCCTCCTGTCTCTCTCCTCTCCCTCTCTCCTCCTCTCTGTCTCTCCTCCTCCTGTCTCTCCTCTCCTCCTGTTTCTCTCCTCTCCTCCTGTCTCTCCCTCTCCTCCTGTCTCTCCTCTCCTCCTGTCTCTCCTCTCTAGATCTTAAACCTGAGTCAGGCGTTGAAGGACAATAAAACTCTCCATTCAGTTGGTCCAGATGCCCAGAGTCTGGTGGAGAGACTCTGTCTGGAGGACTCCTGTCTCTCCTCTCCTCCTGGAACAGCTTTCCTCCAGACCTTCCACTGCCTCCTGTCTCTCCTCTCCTCCTTCCTCCTAGAGCTAGGATGGCTTAAACCTGAGACAGGGAGGAAGGTAACATTAAAACTCCCATTCCAGTTGGTCCAGATGCCCAGAGGGAGGGATGGCTGGAGAGACTGGAGGACAGGGGAGGGTGTTAACATTAGGAACAGCTTTCACCCAGACCTTCCACTGCAAGAGACCGTTCTTCTCTTCCTGGTAGAGGGAGGGATGGCTGGAGAGAGAGAGGACAGGGGAGGGTGGTAACATTAGGAACAGCTTTCACCCAGACCTTCCTCCTGCAAGAGACCGTTCTTCTCTTCCTGGTAGAGGGAGGGATGGCTGGAGAGAGAGAGGACAGGGGAGGGTGGTAACATTAGGAACAGCTTTCACCCAGACCTTCCTCCTGCAAGAGACCGTTCTTCTCTTCCTGGTAGAGGGAGGGATGGCTGGAGAGAGAGAGGACAGGGGAGGGTGGTAACATTAGGAACAGCTTTCACCCAGACCTTCCTCCTGCAAGAGACCATTCTTCTCTTCCTGGTAGAGGGAGGGATGGCTGGAGAGAGAGAGGACAGGGGAGGGTGGTAACATTAGGAACAGCTTTCACCCAGACCTTCCTCCTGCAAGAGACCGTTCTTCTCTTCCTGGTAGAGGGAGGGATGGCTGGAGAGAGAGAGGACAGGGGAGGGTGGTAACATTAGGAACAGCTTTCACCCAGACCTTCCTCCTGCAAGAGACCGTTCTTCTCTTCCTGGTAGAGGGAGGGATGGCTGGAGGAGCTGCTGCAGGGGTGGGTGGAGAGATGAGGAGGGAGGGAAGAGAGGGAGCTTCCACTGCAACACAATGACCTACCCTCCTGGTAGAGAGTGTGAGAGAGAGAGGGTGAGAGAGGGTGGGAGAGGGAGAGGGAGTGAGAGAGAAATGAAGAGACTCTCAGAGCATCTTTCCTCCTGGTAGAGTAAGAGGGTCAGAGAGTGAGAGGGTGGGAGGGTCAGAGAGTGAGAGGGTGGGAGGGTCAGAGAGTGAGAGGGTCAGAGAGGGTGAGAGGGTGAGAGGGTCAGAGAGGGTGAGAGAGAGAAATGAAGAGACTCTCAGAGCATCTTTCCTCCTGGTAGAGTAAGAGGGTGAGAGAGGGTGAGAGAGGGTGAGAGAGAGAAATGAAGAGACTCTCAGAGCATCTTTCCTCCAGAGGGTTTGGAGTTGGACGTCACACATCTGGGGAAACATCCCAAATGGCTCCATATTCCCTTTATAGTGCCCTACATTAGGTCCCGGTCAATGGGATTAGTGCACTTAGGAAGGGAATAGTGTTCGATTTGGGACTTATCCCGAGTGTGTTGAGCTCAGAGGAGAACCCAGGACGTCCTGAATGGAACCCTATTCCCTATCCAGTCCTGCACTACGTCTGACCAGAGGCCCCATAGGGGGGCTAGTGCACTTAGGGGAATATAGTGCTATTTGGGATACACCAACCGTGTCTTCGGTTCTACTGCAAAAAATCATTGTAATATAAGCATGAAGAAAAAGTTTTTTTTTTAAGGAATTAAATAATATTAAAAACTGGATAAAATACAATGTATGTTGCTTGAATTTGACAGTTGACAGTTTATATTTAAATAGAGCAACGAGACATCTCAATGAGAGGGAAAACTGTCGACGAGGTGCCGTCCCAAATAGCACTATTTTCGAGTGACCCCTTTTTTTGGGGAAGCACTCGATGGTCATTTTTCATAGCAATGAATGTATTAGTTGATTAACATGTATGTGTAATTGCTGGTGACGGTATGCTCTTGGCTATTATGGGATGGGTAGTGGCTTAAACTCAAGGTACGCTGTGCGATATGACGTCGTCGGGCACCGGGGGAGGGGGGGGGGGGCGAACTTCCTGTTTTCAAGACGACGACAATTAGAATCTTCCAAGATTGAGGCTGGGATTCAATCTGATCGCAGGTTGTAGACAAATGTCCCAGCGTTTCACGGAGATCCCATTCACAGTAAATGCGACGTTGGCTCAGTCAGAAATGTCCCAGCGTTTCGCGGAGAACCCATTCACAGTAAATGCGACGTCGGCTCAGTCAGAAATGTCCCAGCGTTTCGCAGAGATCCCATTCACTATAAACGCTGCTCAGTCAGAAATGTCCCAGCGTTTCACAGAGATCCCCATTCACTATAAACGCTGCTCAGTCAGAAATGTCCCAGCGTTTGACAGAGATCCCCATTCACAGTAAACGCGACGTCGGCTCAGTCAGAAATGTCCCAGCGTTTCGCAGAGATCCCCATTCACTATAAACGCGACGTCGGCTCAGTCAGAAATGTCCCAGCGTTTCACAGAGATCCCCATTCACAGTAAACGCGACTCAGTCAGAAATGTCCCAGCGTTTCTCAGAGATCCCATTCACAGTAAACAGTCAGAAATGTCCCAGCGTTTCGCAGAGATCCCCATTCACAGTAAATGCGACGTCGGCTCAGTCAGAAATGTCCCAGCGTTTCGCAGAGATCCCATTCACTATAAACGCTGCTCAGTCAGAAATGTCCCAGCGTTTCGCAGAGATCCCCATTCACTATAAACGCTGCTCAGTCAGAAATGTCCCAGCGTTTGACAGAGATCCCCATTCACAGTAAACGCAGCTCAGTCAGAAATGTCCCAGCGTTTGGCAGAGATCCCATTCACAGTAAACGCGGCTCAGTCAGAAATGTCCCAGCGTTTCGCAGAGATCCCCATTCACAGTAAACGCAGCTCAGTCAGAAATGTCCCAGCGTTTGGCAGAGATCCCCATTCACAGTAAACGCGGCTCAGTCAGAAATGTCCCAGCGTTTGGCAGAGATCCCCATTCACAGTAAACGCGTCTCAGTCAGAAATGTCCCAGCGTTTCACAGAGATCCCCATTCACAGTAAACAGTCAGAAATGTCCCAGCGTTTCGCAGAGATCCCCATTCACAGTAAACAGTCAGAAATGTCCCAGCGTTTCTCAGAGATCCCATTCACAGTAAATGCGACGTCGGCTTTTTTTAAAAGGCCTCAAAGCCTATAACCCATCAGATCAGATTGAATCCCGGCCTGATTCTTCAGCCCAAAAGTAGAACTCCTGGCAGAATGTTATTATTTTTTGTTGTTGTGATTTGTTGTTGTCTGTAAACAGGAAGTTACCCTGCTAAGTTTGATGATGTCATAATGCTGAGGCTTCCGTTTCATCTCCCACCAAATGGGCGGGAAAGGAAAAATAAGGACATTCGCACACTAAGCTAAACATTATCTACATCACGTACAGCACCCTATTCCCTACATAGTGCACTACTTTGGACCAGGGCCTATAGGGATAAAGTAGTGCACTACTTTGGACCAGGGCCTATAGGGATAAAGTAGTGCACTACTTTTGGGCCTATAGGGATAAAGTAGTGCACTACTTTTGGGCCTATAGGGATAAAGTAGTGCACTACTTTTGGGCCTATAGGGATAAAGTAGTGCACTACTTTTGGGCCTATAGGGATAAAGTAGTGCACTACTTTTGGGCCTATAGGGATAAAGTAGTGCACTACTTTTGGGCCTATAGGGATAAAGTAGTGCACTACTTTGGCCAGGGCCTATAGGGATAAAGTAGTGCACTACTTTGGCCAGGGCCTATAGGGATAAAGTAGTGCACTACTTTTTGCCAGGGCCTATAGGGATAAAGTAGTGCACTACTTTTGGCCAGAGCCTATAGGGACAAAGTAGTGCACTACTTTTGGCCAGAGCCTATAGGGACAAAGTAGTGCACTACTTTTGGGCCTATAGGGATAAAGTAGTGCACTACTTTTGGACCAGGCCCTATAGGGATAAAGTAGTGCAATACTTTTGGACCAGGGCCTATAGGGACAAAGTAGTGCACTACTTTTGGACCAGGGCCTATAGGGACAAAGTAGTGCACTACTTTTGGACAAGGGCCTATAGGGATAAAGTAGTGCACTACTTTTGGACCAGGGCCTATAGGGACAAAGTACTGCACTAATTTTGGATAAAAGTAGTGAACTATATAGGGAATAGGGTGCCGTTGGTGACGCAGGCTGTTTTCATTTTTTTTTTCATAATTTATGCATCTTGAATTTTCTATTCCCGCTGTATAATGAATGTAAAGGTAGAATTGTATTTTTTTTAAATGTTGGAAACAATAAATGTAAATTTGGGATTGGTTTAAATGTGAACTCCTTCTTCTCTTCATTGATCTATGCAATGTTCACTATGGTCGTGTTCCAATTGTGGAGGTGACAGGGTAGCCTAGTGGTTAGAGTGTAGAGGTGGCAGGTAGCCTAGTGGTTAGAGTGTAGAGGAGGTAGGTAGCCTAGTGGTTAGAGTGTAGAGGTGGCAGGTAGCCTAGTGGTTAGAGTGTAGAGGTGGCAGGTAGCCTAGTGGTTAGAGTGTAGAGGAGGTAGGTAGACTAGTGGTTAGTGTAGAGGAGGCAGGTAGCCTAGTGGTTAGAGGAGGCAGGTAGCCTGGTGTTTAGAGGAGGTAGGTAGCCTAGTGGTTAGAGGCGGCAGGTAGCCTGGTGTTTAGAGGAGGTAGGTAGCCTAGTGGTTAGAGTGTAGAGGAGGCAGGTAGCCTAGTGGTTAGAGTGTAGAGGAGGTAGGTAGACTAGTGGTTAGTGTAGAGGCGGCAGGTAGCCTGGTGTTTAGAGGAGGTAGGTAGCCTAGTGGTTAGAGTGTAGAGGAGGTAGGTAGCCTAGTGGTTAGAGTGTAGAGGAGGTAGGTAGCCTAGTGGTTAGAGTGTAGAGGAGGTAGGTAGCCTAGTGGTTAGAGTGTAGAGGAGGTAGGTAGACTAGTGGTTAGTGTGTAGAGGAGGCAGGTAGCCTAGTAGTTAGAGTGTAGAGGAGGCTGGTAGACTAGTGGTTAGAGTGTAGAGGCGGCAGGGTAGCCTAGTGGTTAGAGGCGGCAGGTAGCCTGGTGGTTAGAGGAGGTAGGTAGCCTAGTGGTTAGAGTGTAGAGGAGGTAGGTAGCCTAGTGGTTAGAGTGTAGAGGAGGTAGGTAGCCTAGTGGTTAGAGTGTAGAGGCGGCAGGTAGCCTAGTGGTTAGAGGCGGCAGGTAGCCTAGTGGTTAGAGGAGGCAGGTAGCCTAGTGGTTAGAGGAGGCAGGTAGCCTAGTGGTTAGAGGAGGCAGGTAGCCTAGTGGTTAGAGGAGGCAGGTAGCCTAGTGGTTAGAGGAGGCAGGTAGCCTAGTGGTTAGAGGAGGCAGGTAGCCTAGTGGTTAGAGGAGGCAGGTAGCCTAGTGGTTAGAGGAGGCAGGTAGCCTAGTGGTTAGAGGAGGCAGGTAGCCTAGTGGTTAGAGGAGGCAGGTAGCCTAGTGGTTAGAGGAGGCAGGTAGCCTAGTGGTTAGAGTGTAGAGGAGGCAGGTAGACTAGTGGTTAGAGTGTAGAGGAGGCAGGTAGACTAGTGGTTAGAGTGTAGAGGCGGCAGGGTAGCCTAGTGGTTAGAGGAGGCGGGTAGCCTAGTGGTTAGAGTGTAGAGGAGGCGGGTAGCCTAGTGGTTAGAGTGTAGAGGAGGCGGGTAGCCTAGTGGTTAGAGTGTAGAGGAGGCGGGTAGCCTAGTGGTTAGAGTGTAGAGGCGGCGGGTAGCCTAGTGGTTAGAGTGTAGAGGCGGCGGGTAGCCTAGTGGTTAGAGTGTAGAGGCGGCGGGTAGCCTAGTGGTTAGAGTGTAGAGGCGGCGGGTAGCCTAGTGGTTAGAGTGTAGAGGCGGCGGGTAGCCTAGTGGTTAGAGTGTAGAGGCGGCGGGTAGCCTAGTGGTTAGAGTGTAGAGGCGGCGGGTAGCCTAGTGGTTAGAGTGTAGAGGCGGCGGGTAGCCTAGTGGTTAGAGTGTAGAGGCGGCGGGTAGCCTAGTGGTTAGAGTGTAGAGGCGGCGGGTAGCCTAGTGGTTAGAGTGTAGAGGCGGCGGGTAGCCTAGTGGTTAGAGTGTAGAGGCGGCGGGTAGCCTAGTGGTTAGAGTGTAGAGGCGGCGGGTAGCCTAGTGGTTAGAGTGTAGAGGCGGCGGGTAGCCTAGTGGTTAGAGTGTAGAGACGGCGGGTAGACTAGTGGTTAGAGGGGGTAGGTAGCCTAGTGGTTAGAGGAGGTAGGTAGCCTAGTGGTTAGAGGAGGTAGGTAGCCTAGTGGTTAGAGGAGGTAGGTAGCCTAGTGGTTAGAGGAGGTAGGTAGCCTAGTGGTTAGAGGAGGTAGGTAGCCTAGTGGTTAGAGGAGGTAGGTAGCCTAGTGGTTAGAGGAGGTAGGTAGCCTAGTGGTTAGAGGAGGTAGGTAGCCTAGTGGTTAGAGGAGGTAGGTAGCCTAGTGGTTAGAGGAGGTAGGTAGCCTAGTGGTTAGAGGAGGTAGGTAGCCTAGTGGTTAGAGGAGGTAGGTAGCCTAGTGGTTAGAGGAGGTAGGTAGCCTAGTGGTTAGAGGAGGTAGGTAGCCTAGTGGTTAGAGGAGGTAGGTAGCCTAGTGGTTAGAGGAGGTAGGTAGCCTAGTGGTTAGAGGAGGTAGGTAGCCTAGTGGTTAGAGGAGGTAGGTAGCCTAGTGGTTAGAGGAGGTAGGTAGCCTAGTGGTTAGAGGAGGTAGGTAGCCTAGTGGTTAGAGGGGGTAGGTAGCCTAGTGGTTAGAGGAGGTAGGTAGCCTAGTGGTTAGAGTGTAGAGGCGTTTCAGTCTACATCACTCCACCTACCGTAGGCCCTGTTTCAGTCTACATCACTCTACCTACCGTAGGCCCTGTTTGTCTACATCACTCCACCTACCGTAGGCCCTGTTTCAGTCTACATCACTCCACCTACCGTAGGCCCTGTTTCAGTCTACATCACTCCACCTACCGTAGGCCCTGTTTCAGTCTACGTCAACATTACTCCACCTACCGTAGGCCCTGTTTCAGTCTACTTCACTCCACCTACCGTAGGCCCTGTTTCAGTCTACATCACTCCACCTACCGTAGGCCCTGTTTCAGTCTACATCACTCCACCTACCGTAGGCCCTGTTTCAGTCTACATCACTCCACCTACCGTAGGCCCTGTTTCAGTCTACATCACTCCACCTACCGTAGGCCCTGTTTCAGTCTACATCACTCCACCTACCGTAGGCCCTGTTTCAGTCTACATTACTCCACCTACCGTAGGCCCTGTTTCAGTCTACATCACTCCACCTACCGTAGGCCCTGTTTCAGTCTACACCACTCCACCTACCGTAGGCCCTGTTTCAGTCTACATTACTCCACCTACTGTAGGCCCTGTTTCAGTCTACATTACTCCACCTACTGTAGGCCCTGTTTCAGTCTACGTCAACATTACTCCACCTACTGTAGGCCCTGTTTCAGTCTACATTACTCCACCTACTGTAGGCCCTGTTTCAGTCTACATCACTCCACCTACCGTAGGCCCTGTTTCAGTCTACATTACTCCACCTACTGTAGGCCCTGTTTCAGTCTACATTACTCCACCTACTGTAGGCCCTGTTTCAGTCTACGTCAACATTACTCCACCTACTGTAGGCCCTGTTTCAGTCTACATTACTCCACCTACTGTAGGCCCTGTTTCAGTCTACATCACTCCACCTACCGTAGGCCCTGTTTCAGTCTACATCACTCCACCTACCGTAGGCCCTGTTTCAGTCTACATCACTCCACCTACCGTAGGCCCTGTTTCAGTCTACATCACTCCACCTACCGTAGGCCCTGTTTCAGTCTACATCACTCCACCTACCGTAGGCCCTGTTTCAGTCTACATCACTCCACCTACCGTAGGCCCTGTTTCAGTCTACATTACTCCACCTACCGTAGGCCCTGTTTCAGTCTACATCACTCCACCTACCGTAGGCCCTGTTTCAGTCTACACCACTCCACCTACCGTAGGCCCTGTTTCAGTCTACATTACTCCACCTACTGTAGGCCCTGTTTCAGTCTACATTACTCCACCTACTGTAGGCCCTGTTTCAGTCTACATTACTCCACCTACTGTAGGCCCTGTTTCAGTCTACGTCAACATCACTCCACCTACCGTAGGCCCTGTTTCAGTCTACATCACTCTACCTACCGTAGGCCCTGTTTGTCTACATCACTCCACCTACCGTAGGCCCTGTTTCAGTCTACATCACTCCACCTACCGTAGGCCCTGTTTCAGTCTACATTACTCCACCTACTGTAGGCCCTGTTTCAGTCTACATTACTCCACCTACTGTAGGCCCTGTTTCAGTCTACGTCAACATCACTCCACCTACCGTAGGCCCTGTTTCAGTCTACATCACTCTACCTACCGTAGGCCCTGTTTGTCTACATCACTCCACCTACCGTAGGCCCTGTTTCAGTCTACATCACTCCACCTACCGTAGGCCCTGTTTCAGTCTACATCACTCCACCTACCGTAGGCCCTGTTTCAGTCTACGTCAACATTACTCCACCTACCGTAGGCCCTGTTTCAGTCTACATCACTCCACCTACCGTAGGCCCTGTTTCAGTCTACACCACTCCACCTACCGTAGGCCCTGTTTCAGTCTACATTACTCCACCTACTGTAGGCCCTGTTTCAGTCTACATTACTCCACCTACTGTAGGCCCTGTTTCAGTCTACATTACTCCACCTACTGTAGGCCCTGTTTCAGTCTACATTACTCCACCTACTGTAGGCCCTGTTTCAGTCTACATTACTCCACCTACTGTAGGCCCTGTTTCAGTCTACATCACTCCACCTACCGTAGGCCCTGTTTCAGTCTACATCACTCCACCTACCGTAGGCCCTGTTTCAGTCTACATCACTCCACCTACCGTAGGCCCTGTTTCAGTCTACACCACTCCACCTACCGTAGGCCCTGTTTCAGTCTACATTACTCCACCTACTGTAGGCCCTGTTTCAGTCTACATTACTCCACCTACTGTAGGCCCTGTTTCAGTCTACATTACTCCACCTACTGTAGGCCCTGTTTCAGTCTACGTCAACATTACTCCACCTACTGTAGGCCCTGTTTCAGTCTACATTACTCCACCTACTGTAGGCCCTGTTTCAGTCTACACCACTCCACCTACTGTAGGCCCTGTTTCAGTCTACATTACTCCACCTACTGTAGGCCCTATTTCAGTCTACACCACTCCACCTACTGTAGGCCCTGTTTCAGTCTACATCAACATTACTCCACCTACTGTATGCCCTGTTTCAGTCTACACCACTCCACCTACTGTAGGCCCTGTTTCAGTCCACCATAGGCCCATTTCAGTCTACACCACTCCACCTACTGTAGGCCCTGTTTCAGTCTACATCAACATTACTCCACCTACTGTATGCCCTGTTTCAGTCTACATTACTCCACCTACTGTAGGCCCTGTTTCAGTCTACATCAACATTACTCCACCTACTGTAGGCCCTGTTTCAGTCTACATCACTTTACCTACAAAAGCCCCTATTTCAGTTGTTTGTTTCACCTTTTTAGTAGCATCAAAATCATGAAGATGGACAGGACATGTTAGAGAAAAGGGATAAAGAACCGACCGAAAAGAAAGGGAGAAAGAAAGAAAGAAAAGAGAGAACTGTAACAGTTATCTTAATTCTCCACTAGATGGCGCACGGCTCAGTTATAACCTTTGTCCAGATCTCTGGCAGCCTGTTTGTGTGCCAGACACACAGTGCCCGTACAGGTTTGTGTGCGGGAGGGGGGTTTTCCATGGCGGGGCAGCCTCCAGTGTCCACATTGAGTTCTAGGGGGGGGGTAGAGAGAGATTCATCATGATCCGTCTGTTACAGCGTCCAGGTATGTGAATCAGTCGCTCTGTCGGTCTTGGATGTGCTCTCTTCCACTCCTCATTACGCAACGCAGACAGTGGTCCTATTTGTTTCTATAACATTGTATTACTTTTTTATTTTTTTTATTTTGAAGTATAAAGATTATAATACATAGAATACATTTGTGGAGTCTTTAAGAACAGAATATCCAAGTGATAAAAATTGTTTAGCGCGAAAAGAGACTTTACCACAAGCTTGTTGAAGAGACAACTGTCTAACTATCCAATGGAGTGCCTGTAATCCTCCTCAACTCCGTTTCAGCATTTACCGAGAATCTCTCTTTCTGTCAGGCTTTTTGTTCCCCTCTTTTTTATTACCGAATATCTCGAGATGCGGGTGTTCTTATTCGCTGCGACGGTATTTTTCGCGCACAAGCTCACCGGGTCCGGTGCCGGCTCCGAGTCCAGCTCCAAAAAGTGTTCCTCCCAGTGCGACGTGAGCGCGTGTCCTAGTCCGACCTGCCCCAGCGGGTATGTCCCAGACCGGTGCAACTGTTGCCTGGTGTGTTCCCGGGGCGAGGATGAACTCTGTGGCCGGAGAAACGACCTGCCGTGTGGGGAAGGCTTAGAGTGTAGGTCCCATAACGCTCCTAACAAAGGCCGGCCGGGGAAGCGGAGCTCCAAACGGAGGCTGTGTCAGTGTAAGATGGGGTATAAGGTGTGTGGTAGCGACGGGAAGACGTACGGGAACGTGTGTCGGTTGAAGGCTGCCAGCCGGAAAGCTCTTCAGAAGGAAAGGGAGGCCATCACCCAGGCACACAAGGGACCCTGTCCATCAGGTAAGGCCTAGCAGTTAGCCTATAGTCTAGCTCTCACCCAGGGCGTAACGTGTGGCCTGGGTGAGAGTACCATGGCAGCTCTAAGCTGTATTTGAAGAAGGCCCTGTGCATATGTAAAGCCCTGGGCCAGAGCTAGCATATACAGTGCATTGGGAAGGTATTCAGACACCTTTACTTTTTACACATTTTGTTACGTTACAGCCTTATTCTAAAATGGATTAAACTCTACACACAATACCATATAATAACAAAGCAAAAACAGACATTTTAAAAATTAGACATTTTTGCAAACTAATAAACTCGGCAAAGAAAAGTAACTTCCTCTCATTGTCACCTGCGTTTATTTTCAGTAAACTTAACATGTGTAAATATTTGTATGGACATAACAAGATTCAACAACTGAGACATAAACTGAACAAGTTCCACAGACATGTGACTAACAGAAATAGAATAATGTGCCCCTGAACAAAGGGGGGGATTCAAAATCAAAAGTAACAGTCAATATCTGGTGGCCACCAGCTGCATTAAGTACTGCAGTGCTCCTCCTCATGGACTGCACCAGATGGTGTGGCCACCAGCTGTATTAAGTACTGCAGTGCTCCTCCTCATGGACTGCACCAGATGGTGTGGCCACCAGCTGCATTAAGTACTGCAGTGCATCTCCTCCTCGTGGACTGCACCAGATGGTGTGGCCACCAGCTGCATTAAGTACTGCAGTGCATCTCCTCCTCGTGGACTGCACCAGATGGTGTGGCCACCAGCTGCATTAAGTACTGCAGTGCATCTCCTCCTCATGGACTGCACCAGATTTGTTGTTCTTGCTGTTACCCCACTCTTCCACCAAGGCACCTGCAAGTTCCTGGACATTTCTGGGGGGAGTGGCCCTAGCCCTCACCTTCCGATCCAACAGGTCCCAGACGTGCTCAATGGGATTGAGATCCGGGCTCTTTGCTGGCCATGGCAGAACACTGACATTCAAGCACAGAACGAGCAGTATGGCCGGTGGCATTGTCATGATGGAGGGTCATGTCAGGATGACCCTGCAGGAAGGGTACCACATGAGGGAGGAAATCAAATCAACACTCATTCCTTTGATGATCAACGCGAAGCCGACCATCACCCTTAGTGAGACAAAACCGCGCGACTCGTCAGGGAAGAGCACTTTTTGCCAGTGCTGTTTGGTACGGTGGTGGTGGTGATGTAGGCGACGTTGTTGCTGGTGATGTCTGGTGAGGACCTGCCTTTACAACAGGCCTACAAGCCCTCAGTCCAGCCTCTCTCAGCCTATTGCGGACAATCTGAGCACTGCTGGAGGGATTGTGCATTTCTGGTGTAACTTGGGCAGTTGTTGCCATCCTGTACCTGTCCCGCAGGTGTGATGTTCGGATGTACCGATCCTGTGCAGGTGTTGTTACACGTGGTTTGCCACTGCGAAGACGATCAGCTGTCCATCCTGTCTCCGTGGACCGCTGTCTTAGGCGTCTCACAGTACAGACATGCAATTTATTTTTCCCTGGCCACATCTGCAGTCATCATGCCTCCTTTCAGCATACCTAAGGCACGTTCACGAAGATGAGCAGGGACCCTGGGCATCTTTCTTTTGGTGTTTTTTAGATTCAGTAGAAAGGCCTCTTTAGTGTCCTAAGTTTTCATAACTGTGACCTTAATTGCCTTCCGTCTGTAAGCTGTTAGTGTCTTAACGACCGTTCCACAGGTGCATGTTCATTAATTGTTTATGGTTTTTGAACAAGCAGTGTTTATAATGAAGATCTGTGAAGTTATTTGGATTTTTACTAACTTTCTTTGAAAGGGTCCTGAAAAAGGGACGTTTTTTTTTGCTGAGTTTATTACATTTACGTAAGTATTCAGACCCTTTACTCAGTACTTTGTTGAAGAACCTTTGGCAGCGATTACATCCTCGAGTCTTCTTGGGTATGACACTACAAGCTTGGCACACCTGTATTTGGGGAGTTTCTCCCATTCTTCTCTGCAGATCATTCAAGATCTGTCAGGTTGGATGGGGAGCGTCACTGCACAGCTATTTTCAGTTCTCTCCAGAGATGTTCCATCGGGCTCTGGCTGATGTCAAGGACATTAGGAAACTTGTGTCAAGCCACTCCTGCATTGTCTTGGATGTGTGCTTAGAGTCGTTGTCCTGTTGGAAGGTGAACCTTTGCCCCAGTCTGAGGTCCTGAGTGCTCTGGAGCCGGTTTTCATCAAAGATCTCTCTGTACTTTGCTCTGTTCATCTTTCCCTCGATCCTGATTAGTCTCTCAGTCCTTTTGCTGAAAAAGATCCCTAAATCATGATGCTGCCACCACCATGCTTCACTGTAGTTATGGTGCCAGGTGTCCTCCAGACCTGACGCTTGGTTTCATCAGACCAGAGAATCTTGTTTCTCATGGTCTGAGAGTCCCTTAGGTGCCTTTTGACAAACTCCAGGTGGGCTGTCATGTGCCTTTTACTGAGGAGTGGCTTCTGTCTGGCCACTTTACCATAAAGAACTGGTTGGTGGAGTGCTGCAGAGATGGTTGTCCTTCTGGAAGGTTCTCCCATCTCCACAGAGGAACTCTGGAGCTCTGTCAGAGTGACCATCGGGTTCTTGGTCATCTCCCTGGCCAAGGCCCTTCTCCCCCGATTGCTCAGTTTGGTGTCTTGGTGTTTGAGTCTTAGTGGGTCAAAACTTCTTCCAATAAGTTATAACAATAAATTGGCCTAAAGTTAAAGAACTAATACAATGAATTAGCATAAAGTTAAAGAACTAATACAATAAACTAGTTATCCCAGTTATAGGACTATAACAATAAACTAGTCTACAGTTATAGGACTATAACAATAAACTAGTCTACAGTTATAGGACTATAACAATAAACTAGTCTACAGTTGTACTATAACAATAAACTAGTCTACAGTTATACTATAACAATAAACTAGTCTACAGTTATACTATAACAATAAACTAGTCTACAGTTATAGGACTATAACAATAAACTAGTCTACAGTTATAGGACTATAACAATAAACTAGTCTACAGTTATACTATAACAATAAACTAGTCTACAGTTATACTATAACAATAAACTAGTCTACAGTTATAGGACTATAACAATAAACTAGTCTACAGTTATAGGACTATAACAATAAACTAGTCTACAGTTATAGGACTATAACAATAAACTAGTCTACAGTTATAGGACTATAACAATAAACTAGTCTACAGTTATAGGACTATAACAATAAACTAGTCTACAGTTATACTATAACAATAAACTAGTCTACAGTTATACTATAACAATAAACTAGTCTACAGTTATAGGACTATTAACAATAAACTAGTCTACAGTTATAGGACTATAACAATAAACTAGTCTACAGTTATAGGACTATAACAATAAACTAGTCTACTGTTATACTATAACAATAAACTAGTCTACAGTTATACTATAACAATAAACTAGTCTACTGTTACAGGACTATAACAATAAACTAGTCTACAGTTATACTATAACAATAAACTAGTCTACAGTTATAGGACTATAACAATAAACTAGTCTACAGTTATACTATAACAATAAACTAGTCCACAGTTATAGGACTATAACAATAAACTAGTCTACAGTTATAGGACTATAACAATAAACTAGTCTACAGTTATACTATAACAATAAACTAGTCTACAGTTAAAGGACTATAACAATAAACTAGTCTACAGTTATACTATAACAATAAACTAGTCTACAGTTAAAGGACTATAACAATAAACTAGTCTACAGTTATACTATAACAATAAACTAGTCTACAGTTATAGGACTATAACAATAAACTAGTCTACAGTTATAGGACTATAACAATAAACTAGTCTACAGTTATACTATAACAATAAACTAGTCTACAGTTATACTATAACAATAAACTAGTCTACAGTTATAGGACTATAACAATAAACTAGTCTACAGTTATAGGACTATAACAATAAACTAGTCTACAGTTATAGGACTATAACAATAAACTAGTCTACAGTTATACTATAACAATAAACTAGTCTACAGTTATACTATAACAATAAACTAGTCTACAGTTATAGGACTATAACAATAAACTAGTCTACAGTTATACTATAACAATAAACTAGTCTACAGTTATAGGACTATAACAATAAACTAGTCTACAGTTATACTATAACAATAAACTAGTCTACAGTTATAGGACTATAACAATAAACTAGTCTACAGTTATACTATAACAATAAACTAGTCTACAGTGATAGGACTATAACAATAAACTAGTCTACAGTTATAGGACTATAACAATAAACTAGTCTA
Source organism: Oncorhynchus nerka (assembly GCF_034236695.1). Classification (NCBI taxonomy): domain Eukaryota; kingdom Metazoa; phylum Chordata; class Actinopteri; order Salmoniformes; family Salmonidae; genus Oncorhynchus; species Oncorhynchus nerka. Next base: position 27,871 of record NW_027039734.1, on the reverse strand, counting down.
CAGTTATACTATAACAATAAACTAGTCTACAGTTATACTATAACAATAAACTAGTCTACAGTTGTACTATAACAATAAACTAGTCTACAGTTAAAGGACTATAACAATAAACTAGTCTACAGTTATAGGACTATAACAATAAACTAGTCTACAGTTATACTATAACAATAAACTAGTCTACAGTTATAGGACTATAACAATAAACTAGTCTACAGTTATACTATAACAATAAACTAGTCTACAGTTATAGGACTATAACAATAAACTAGTCTACAGTTATACTATAACAATAAACTAGTCTACAGTTATACTATAACAATAAACTAGTCTACAGTTATACTATAACAATAAACTAGTCCACAGTTATAGGACTATAACAATAAACTAGTCTACAGTTGTACTATAACAATAAACTAGTCTACAGTTATACTATAACAATAAACTAGTCTACAGTTGTACTATAACAATAAACTAGTCTACTGTTATACTATAACAATAAACTAGTCTACTGTTATACTATAACAATAAACTAGTCTACAGTTATAGGACTATAACAATAAACTAGTCTACAGTTATAGGACTATAACAATAAACTAGTCTACAGTTATACTATAACAATAAACTAGTCTACAGTTATAGGACTATAACAATAAACTAGTCTACAGTTATACTATAACAATAAACTAGTCTACAGTTATAGGACTATTAACAATAAACTAGTCTACAGTTATAGGACTATAACAATAAACTAGTCTACAGTTATAGGACTATAACAATAAACTAGTCTACAGTTATACTATAACAATAAACTAGTCTACAGTTATACTATAACAATAAACTAGTCTACAGTTATAGGACTATTAACAATAAACTAGTCTACAGTTATAGGACTATAACAATAAACTAGTCTACAGTTATACTATAACAATAAACTAGTCTACAGTTATAGGACTATAACAATAAACTAGTCTACAGTTATAGGACTATAACAATAAACTAGTCTACAGTTATAGGACTATAACAATAAACTAGTCTACAGTTATACTATAACAATAAACTAGTCTACAGTTATACTATAACAATAAACTAGTCTACAGTTATAGGACTATAACAATAAACTAGTCTACAGTTATAGGACTATTAACAATAAACTAGTCTACAGTTATACTATAACAATAAATTAACCTTCAGTTAAAGGACTATAACAATAAATTAACCTTCAGTTAAAGGACTATAACAATAAATTAACCTTCAGTTAAAGGACTATAACAATAAATTAACCTTCAGTTAAAGGACTATAACAATAAATTAACCTTCAGTTAAAGGACTATAACAATAAATTAACCTTCAGTTAAAGGACTATAACAATAAATTAACCTTCAGTTAAAGGACTATAACAATAAATTAACCTTCAGTTAAAGGACTATAACAATAAACTAGTCTACAGTTAAAGGACTATAACAATAAACTAGTCTACAGTTATAGGACTATAACAATAAATTAACCTTCAGTTAAATGACTATAACAATAAACTAGTCTACAGTTAAAGGACTATAACAATAAATTAACCTTCAGTTAAAGGACTATAACAATAAATTAACCTTCAGTTAAAGGACTATAACAATAAATTAACCTTCAGTTAAAGGACTATAACAATAAACTAGTCTACAGTTATAGGACTATAACAATAAATTAACCTTCAGTTAAAGGACTATAACAATAAACTAGTCTACAGTTAAAGGACTATAACAATAAATTAACCTTCAGTTAAAGGACTATAACAATAAATTAACCTTCAGTTAAAGGACTATAACAATAAATTAACCTTCAGTTAAAGGAGTATAACAATAAATTAACCTTCAGTTAAAGGACTATAACAATAAATTAACCTTCAGTTATAGGACTATAACAATAAATTAACCTTCAGTTAAAGGACTATAACAATAAATTAACCTTCAGTTAAAGGACTATAACAATAAATTAACCTTCAGTTATAGGACTATAACAATAAATTAACCTTCAGTTAAAGGACTATAATAATAAATTAACCTTCAGTTAAAGGAGTATAACAATAAATTAACCTTCAGTTAAAGGACTATAACAATAAATTAACCTTCAGTTATAGGACTATAACAATAAATTAACCTTCAGTTAAAGGACTATAACAATAAATTAACCTTCAGTTAAAGGACTATAACAAACTAGTCTACAGTTATAGGACTATAACAATAAATTAACCTTCAGTTAAAGGACTATAACAATAAACTAGTCCACAGTTAAAGGACTATAACAATAAATTAACCTTCAGTTAAAGGACTATAACAATAAATTAACCTTCAGTTAAAGGACTATAACAATAAATTAACCTTCAGTTAAAGGACTATAACAATAAATTAACCTTCAGTTAAAGGACTATAACAATAAATTAACCTTCAGTTAAAGGACTATAACAATAAATTAACCTTCAGTTAAAGGACTATAACAATAAATTAACCCTCAGTTAAAGGACTATATCAATAAATTAACCCTCAGTTAAAGGACTATAACAATAAATTAGGCGTATTGTTTTTGCCCTATTAAAACCCAATCTTCCCATGTCATTTATTTCTCCTATGGATTCTGGCCCAATCAGAACTGTTGTTTGTTAGCCTAATCAAGTATAGCCTATCACAGCCCTACAGTCATTACCAGAGCTGAGTTTTGAATGTTCAACATTGGTTTTCTGAAGTTGTAGGCTATTTGCTTATGAGATTGCCTTTTATAGAGACCTATTTTTGAGATGACTTATCAGACAACCATGTGGTAATATTGTGTTCCGTATTCCACCATGGAATGTAGAAGTAAGGTTCTAATGAGGAGGGCTGTGAATAATGGGTTCCAACGGTTCTGCTGAGCCACTTCTTCTGTGGTTTCTGTTAGGAGAGAAATGCCATGGCAGTGAATCACCTTTCACTCATTTCCTTTGTATGCAGAGTGACTACAACAACAACAATATTCACTCTCTACTCCTCCTCTTCTCTCCTACTGTTCCTCTTCCTCTTCCTCCTCCTCCTCTTCTCTCCTACTGTTCCTCTTCCTCTTCCTCCTCTTCTTCCTCATCTCTTTTCCTTTGTATGCAGAGTGACTACAACAACAACAATATTCACTCTCTATTCTTCCTCTTCTCTCCTACTGTTCCTCTTCCTCCTCCTCCTCCTCCTCCTCCTCCTCCTCCTCCTCCTCCTCCTCCTCTTCTTCCTCCTCCTCCTCCTCTTCTCTCCTACTGTTCCTCTTCCTCCTCCTCCTCTTCTCTCCTACTGTTCCTCTTCCTCCTCCTCCTCTTCTCTCATACTGTTCCTCTTCCTCCTCTTCCTCTTCTCTCCTACTGTTCCTCTTCCTCTTCCTCCTCCTCCTCTTCTCTCCTACTGTTCCTCTTCCTCTTCCTCCTCTTCTTCCTCATCTCTTTTCCTTTGTATGCAGAGTGACTACAACAACAACAATATTCACTCTCTATTCTTCCTCTTCTCTCCTACTGTTCCTCTTCCTCCTCCTCCTCCTCCTCCTCCTCCTCTTCTTCCTCCTCCTCTTCTCTCCTACTGTTCCTCTTCCTCCTCCTCCTCCTCTTCTCTCCTACTGTTCCTCTTCCTCCTCCTCCTCTTCTCTCCTACTGTTCCTCTTCCTCCTCCTCCTCTTCTCTCCTACTGTTCCTCTTCCTCCTCCTCCTCCTCCTCTTCTCTCCTACTGTTCCTCTTCCTCCTCCTCCTCTTCTCTCCTACTGTTCCTCTTCCTCCTCCTCCTCTTCTCTCCTACTGTTCCTCTTCCTCCTCCTCCTCTTCTCTCCTACTGTTCCTCTTCCTCTTCCTCCTCTTCTTCCTCATCTCTTTTCCTTTGTATGTAGAGTGACTACAACAACAACAATATTCACTCTCTACTCCTCCTCTTCTCTCCTACTGTTCCTCTTCCTCTTCCTCCTCCTCCTCTTCTCTCCTACTGTTCCTCTTCCTCCTCTTCTTCCTCCTTTGTATGCAGAGTGACTACAACAACAACAATATTCACTCTACTCCTCCTCTTCTCTCCTACTGTTCCTCTTCCTCTTCCTCCTCTTCTCTCCTACTGTTCCTCTTCCTCCTCCTCCTCTTCTCTCCTACTGTTCCTCTTCCTCCTCCTCCTCTTCTCTCCTACTGTTCCTCTTCCTCTTCCTCCTCCTCCTCTTCTCTCCTACTGTTCCTCTTCCTCTTCCTCCTCCTCCTCTTCTCTCCTACTGTTCCTCTTCCTCTTCCTCCTCTTCTTCCTCATCTCTTTTCCTTTGTATGCAGAGTGACTACAACAACAACAATATTCACTCTCTATTCTTCCTCTTCTCTCCTACTGTTCCTCTTCCTCCTCCTCCTCCTCCTCCTCCTCCTCTTCCTCCTCTTCTTCCTCCTCCTCTTCTCTCCTACTGTTCCTCTTCCTCCTCCTCCTCCTCTTCTCTCCTACTGTTCCTCTTCCTCCTCCTCCTCTTCTCTCCTACTGTTCCTCTTCCTCCTCATCTCTTTTCCTCCTCCTCTTCTCTCCTACTGTTCCTCTTCCTCCTCCTCCTCTTCTCTCCTACTGTTCCTCTTCCTCCTCCTCCTCTTCTCTCCTACTGTTCCTCTTCCTCTTCCTCCTCTTCTCTCCTACTGTTCCTCTTCCTCTTCCTCCTCTTCTTCCTCATCTCTTTTCCTTTGTATGTAGAGTGACTACAACAACAACAATATTCACTCTCTACTCCTCCTCTTCTCTCCTACTGTTCCTCTTCCTCTTCCTCCTCCTCTTCTCTCCTACTGTTCCTCTTCCTCCTCCTCCTCTTCTCTCCTACTGTTCCTCTTCCTCCTCCTCCTCCTCCTCTTCTCTCCTACTGTTCCTCTTCCTCCTCCTCCTCTTCTCTCCTACTGTTCCTCTTCCTCCTCCTCCTCTTCTCTCCTACTGTTCCTCTTCCTCCTCCTCCTCTTCTCTCCTACTGTTCCTCTTCCTCTTCCTCCTCTTCTCTCCTACTGTTCCTCTTCCTCTTCCTCCTCTTCTTCCTCATCTCTTTTCCTTTGTATGTAGAGTGACTACAACAACAACAATATTCACTCTCTACTCCTCCTCTTCTCTCCTACTGTTCCTCTTCCTCCTCCTCCTCCTCCTCTTCTCTCCTACTGTTCCTCTTCCTCCTCCTCCTCTTCTCTCCTACTGTTCCTCTTCCTCCTCCTCCTCTTCTCTCCTACTGTTCCTCTTCCTCTTCCTCCTCTTCTCTCCTACTGTTCCTCTTCCTCTTCCTCCTCTTCTTCCTCATCTCTTTTCCTCCTCTTTGTATCTCTTTTTTTGTAGAGTGACTACAACAACAACAATATTCACTCTCTATTCTTCCTCTTCTCTCCTACTGTTCCTCTTCCTCCTCCTCCTCCTCTTCTCTCCTACTGTTCCTCTTCCTCCTCCTCCTCTTCTCTCCTACTGTTCCTCTTCCTCCTCCTCCTCCTCCTCTTCTCTCCTACTGTTCCTCTTCCTCCTCCTCCTCTTCTCTCCTACTGTTCCTCTTCCTCCTCCTCCTCCTCTTCTCTCCTACTGTTCCTCTTCCTCCTCCTCCTCTTCTCTCCTACTGTTCCTCTTCCTCCTCCTCCTCTTCTCTCCTACTGTTCCTCTTCCTCCTCCTCCTCTTCTCTCCTACTGTTCCTCTTCCTCTTCCTCCTCTTCTTCCTCATCTCTTTTCCTTTGTATGTAGAGTGACTACAACAACAACAATATTCACTCTACTCCTCCTCTTCTCTCCTACTGTTCCTCTTCCTCTTCCTCCTCTTCTCTCCTACTGTTCCTCTTCCTCCTCCTCCTCTTCTCTCCTACTGTTCCTCTTCCTCCTCTTCTTCCTCCTTTGTATGCAGAGTGACTACAACAACAACAATATTCACTCTACTCCTCCTCTTCTCTCCTACTGTTCCTCTTCCTCTTCCTCCTCTTCTCTCCTACTGTTCCTCTTCCTCCTCCTCCTCTTCTCTCCTACTGTTCCTCTTCCTCCTCCTCCTCTTCTCTCCTACTGTTCCTCTTCCTCTTCCTCCTCCTCCTCTTCTCTCCTACTGTTCCTCTTCCTCTTCCTCCTCCTCCTCTTCTCTCCTACTGTTCCTCTTCCTCCTCCTCCTCTTCTTCCTCATCTCTTTTCCTTTGTATGCAGAGTGACTACAACAACAACAATATTCACTCTCTATTCTTCCTCTTCTCTCCTACTGTTCCTCTTCCTCCTCCTCCTCCTCCTCCTCCTCCTCTTCTTCTTCTTCTTCCTCCTCCTCCTCCTCTTCTCTCCTACTGTTCCTCTTCCTCCTCCTCCTCCTCTTCTCTCCTACTGTTCCTCTTCCTCCTCCTCCTCCTCTTCTCTCCTACTGTTCCTCTTCCTCCTCCTCCTCTTCTCTCCTACTGTTCCTCTTCCTCCTCCTCCTCTCTTCTCTCCTACTGTTCCTCTTCCTCCTCCTCCTCTTCTCTCCTACTGTTCCTCTTCCTCCTCCTCCTCTTCTCTCCTACTGTTCCTCTTCCTCTTCCTCCTCTTCTTCCTCATCTCTTTTCCTTTGTATGTAGAGTGACTACAACAACAACAATATTCACTCTCTACTCCTCCTCTTCTCTCCTACTGTTCCTCTTCCTCTTCCTCCTCTTCTCTCCTACTGTTCCTCTTCCTCCTCCTCCTCTTCTCTCCTACTGTTCCTCTTCCTCCTCTTCTCTTCCTCCTTTGTATGCAGAGTGACTACAACAACAACAATATTCACTCTACTCCTCCTCTTCTCTTCCTACTGTTCCTCTTCTGTTCCTCTTCCTCCTCTTCTCTCCTACTGTTCCTCTTCCTCCTCCTCCTCTTCTCTCCTACTGTTCCTCTTCCTCCTCCTCCTCTTCTCTCCTACTGTTCCTCTTCCTCTTCCTCCTGTTCCTCCTCTCCTCTCTCCTACTGTTCCTCTTCCTCTTCCTCCTCTTCTCTCCTACTGTTCCTCTTCCTCTTCCTCCTCTTCTTCCTCATCTCTTTTTCCTTTGTATGTAGGTGACTACAACAACAACAACAATATTCACTCTCTCTCCTCCTCTTCTCTCCTCCTCCTCTTCTTCCTCTTCCTCCTCCTCCTCTTCTCTCCTACTGTTCCTCTTCCTCCTTCTCTCCTCCTCTTCTTCCTCATCTCATTTCCTTTGTATGCAGAGTGACTACAACAACAACAACAATATTCACTCTCTACTCCTACTGTTCCTCTTCCTCTTCCTCCTCCTCCTCTTCTCTCCTACTGTTCCTCTTCCTCCTCCTCCTCTTCTCTCCTACTGTTCCTCTTCCTCCTCTTCTTCCTCATCTCTTTTCCTTTGTATGCAGAGTGACTACAACAACAACAATATTCACTCTACTCCTCCTCTTCTCTCCTACTGTTCCTCTTCCTCTTCCTCCTCTTCTCTCCTACTGTTCCTCTTCCTCCTCCTCCTCTTCTCTCCTACTGTTCCTCTTCCTCTTCCTCCTCCTCCTCTTCTCTCCTACTGTTCCTCTTCCTCTTCCTCCTCTTCTCTCCTACTGTTCCTCTTTCTCCTCCTCCTCCTCTTCTTCCTCATCTCATTTCCTTTGTATGCAGAGTGACTACAACAACAACAATATTCACTCTACTCCTCCTCTTCTCTCCTACTGTTCCTCTTCCTCTTCCTCCTCTTCTCTCCTACTGTTCCTCTTCCTCTTCCTCCTCTTCTCTCCTACTGTTCCTCTTCCTCTTCCTCCTCCTCCTCTTCTCTCCTACTGTTCCTCTTCCTCCTCCTCCTCTTCTCTCCTACTGTTCCTCTTCCTCCTCCTCCTCTTCTCTCCTACTGTTCCTCTTTCTCCTCCTCCTCCTCTTCTTCCTCGTCTATTTTCCTTTGTATGCAGAGTGACTACAACAACAACAATATTCACTCTCTATTCTTCCTCTTCTCTCCTACTGTTCGTCTTCCTCTTCCTCCTCCTCCTCTTCTCTTTTCCTTTGTATGCAGAGTTACTACAACAACAACAACAATATTCACTCTCTACTCCTCCTCTTCTCTCCTACTGTTCCTCTTCCTCCTCCTCCTCTTCTCTTCTTCCTCCTCCTCCTCCCCCTCCGCTTTTCTCCTCTTCTCTCCTCCTTCTCTCCTTCTCCTCTTCCCTCCTCCTCCTCCTCCTCTTCTCTCCTACTGTTCCTCCCCCTCCTCTTCTCTCCTACTGTTCCTCCTCCTCCCCCACCTCTTCTCTCCTCCTCCTCCTCCCCCTCCTCTTCCTCTCTCCTCCTCCCCCACCTCTTCTCTCCTCCTCCTCCTCCCCCACCTCTTCTCTCCTCCTCCTCCTCCTCCCACCTCTCTTCCCTCCTCCTCCTCCTCCTCCTCTTCTCTCCTACTGTTCCTCCTCCTCCTCCTCCTCTTCTCTCCTACTGTTCCTCCTCCTCCCCCACCTCTTCTCTCCTCCTCCTCCCCACCTCTTCTCTCCTCCTCCTCCTCCTCCCCCACCTCTTCCTCTCCTCCTCCTTTCCTCCTCCCCTCCCCCACCTCTCCTCCTCCTCCTCCCCCACCTCTTCTCTCCTTTTCCTCCTCCTCCCCCACCTCTCTCTCCTCCTCCTCCTCCCCCACCTCTTCTCTCCTCCTCCTCCTCCTCCCCTCACCTCTTCTCTCCTCCTCCTCCCCCCACCTCTTCTCTCCTCCTCCTCCTCCCCCACCTTCTCTCCTCCTCCTCCTCCTCCCCACCTCTTCTCTCCTCCTCCTCCTCCCCCACCTCTTCTCTCCTCCTCCTCAGCCCTTCCCTTCCTCCTCCATTCCGATCCCACCAGTCTAAATCTAACTCTAGCATTCCATTTTGAAACATTCTAATTCAAACATTCTACACCATACTCAAACATTCCATTTCAACATCTAACAATATTCCATTCTAAACCCTGTTACTACAAGGTTGTGCTAGTTGTGAGTGTGACCGAGTGTTGTAGAGTGTAGAGGTGTTGTTTCTGTGTTAACAGGATGGGTTCTTGTTGCCAGTATAGGTTCTGCTCCTGGCCATCCCAACAGCCCCAGATACAAGTTCAACTTCATAGCTGACGTGGTGGAAAAGATGGCTCCTGCTGTGGTTCACATAGAGCTCTTCCTCAGGTCACTGCCTGTGTGTGTGCCTGTGTGTGTGCCTGTGTGTGTGTGCCTGTGTGTGTGTGCCTGTGTGTGTGTGCCTGTGTGTGTGCCTGTGTGTGTGTGCCTGTGTGTGTGTGTGTGTGTGTGTGTGTGTGTGTATTGAGGTGTGTGTGTGTGTGTGTGTGTGCACTCTTAGAAGAAAGGGTTCCAAAAGGGTTCTTTGGCTGTCCCTTTAGGAGAACCCTTTGTTGGTTCCAGGTAGAACTATTTTGGGTTCCAGGAAGAACCCTCTGTGGAAAGGGTTTTACATGGAACCCAAAAGGGTTCTGCCTGTAACACACACACACACACACACACACACACGGTTCTCCTCCTCCTATGGGAACACACACACACTGTTCTCCTCCTCCTATGGGAACACACACTGTTCTCCTCCTCCTATGGGAACACACACACACTGTTCACCTCCTCCTATGGGAACACACACTGTTCTCCTCCTCCTAGGGGAACACACACACACTGTTCTCCTCCTCCTATGGGAACACACACACTGTTCTCCTCCTCCTATGGGAACACACACACTGTTCTCCTCCTCCTATGGGAACACACACACTGTTCTTCTCCTCCTATGGGAACACACACACACTATTTCTCCTCCTCCTCCCTATGGGAACACACACACTGTTCTCCTCCTCCTATGGGAACACACACACTGTTCTCTCCTCCTCCTATGGGAACACACACTGTTCTCCTCCTCCTATGGGAACACACACACTGTTCCTCCCCCTCCTCTTCTCTCCTATGGGAACACACACACACTGTTCTCTTCCTCCTCCTATGGGAACACACACACACTGTTCTCCTCCTCCTATGGGAACACACACACACTGTTCTCCTCTCTCCTATGGGAACACACACACACTGTTCTCCTCCTCCTATGGGAACACACACACTGTTCTCTCTCCTCCTATGGGAACACACACACTGTTCTCTCCTCCTCCTATGGGAAAACACACACTCCTCCTCCTCCTCCTATGGGAACACACACACACACACACTGTCCTCACCTCCTATGGGAACACACACACACACTGTTCTCTCCCTTCCTCCTCTCCTCCTATGGGAACACACACACACTGTCTCCTCCTCCTATGGGAACACACACACTGTTCTCCTCCTCCTATGGGAACACACACACACTGTTCTCCTCCTCCTATGGGAACACACACACACTGTTCACCTCCTCCTATGGGAACACACTCCTCCTCTCCCTCCTCCTATGGGAACACACACACACACTGTTCACCTCCTCCTGGGAACACACACACACTGTTCTCATTCTCCTCCTATGGGAAACACACACACTGTTCCCCTCCTCCTAGGGAACACACTGTTTCTCCTCCTCCTCCTATGGGAACACACACACTGTTCTCCTCCTCCTATGGGAACACACACACACTGTTCTCCCTCCTCCTGCTGGGAACAACACACACTGTTCCCCTCCTCCTATGGGAACACACACTGTCCCTCTCCTCCTCCTATGGGAACACACACACTGTTCACCTCCTCCTATGGGAAACACACACACTGTTCACCTCCTCCTATGGGAACACACACACACTGTTCTCCTCCTCCTATGGGAACACACACACACTGTTCTCCTCCTCCTATGGGAACACACACACACTGTTCTCCTCCTCCTATGGGAACACACACACACTGTTCTCCTCCTCCTATGGGAACACACACACACTGTTCTCCTCCTCCTATGGGAACACACACACTGTTCTCCTCCTCCTATGGGAACACACACACACTGTTCACCTCCTCCTATGGGAACACACACACACTGTTCTCCTCCTATGGGAACACACACACACTGTTCTCCTCCTCCTATGGGAACACACACACACTGTTCTCCTCCTCCCATGGGAAACACACACACACTGTCCCTCCTCCTATGGGACACACACACTGTTCTCCTCCTCCTATGGGAACACACGTGGTGGAACACACACACTGTTCTCCACCTCCTATGGGAACACACACACACTGTTCTCCTCCTCCTATGGGGGACACACACACACACTGTTCTCCTCCTCCTATGGGAACACACACACACTGTTCACCTCCTCCTATGGGAACACTGTTCTCCTCCTCCTATGGGAACACACACACTGTTCCTCCTCCTCCCATCGGAACACACACTGTTCCTCCTCCTATGGGAACACACACACTGTTCACCTCCTATGGGACACACACACTGTTCTCCTCCTCCTATGGGAAACACACACACTGTTCTCCTCCTCCTATGGGAACACACACACACTGTTCTCCTCCTCCTATGGGAACACACACTGTTCTCCTCCTCCTATGGGAACACACACACACTGTTCTCCTCCTCCTATGGGAACACACACACTGTTCACCTCCTCCTATGGGAACACACACTGTTCTCCTCCTCCTATGGGAACACACACACTGTTCTCCTCCTCCTATGGGAACACACACACTGTTCTCCTCCTCCTATGGGAACACACACACTGTTCACCTCCTCCTATGGGAACACACACACTGTTCTCCTCCTCCTATGGGAACACACACACACTGTTCTCCTCCTCCTATGGGAACACACACACACTGTTCTCCTCCTCCTATGGGAACACACACACACTGTTCTCCTCCTCCTATGGGAACACACACACACTGTTCTCCTCCTCCTATGGGAACACACACACACTGTTCTCCTCCTCCTATGGGAACACACACACTGTTCTCCTCCTCCTATGGGAACACACACACTGTTCTCCTCCTCCTATGGGAACACACACACTGTTCTCCTCCTCCTATGGGAACACACACACACACACTGTTCTCCTCCTATGGGAACACACACACACACTGTTCTCCTCCTCCTATGGGACACACACACACTGTTCTCCTCCTCCTATGGGAAACACACACACACTGTTCTCTCTCCTATGGGAACACACACACACTGTTCTCCTCCTCCTATGGGAACACACACACACTGTTCTCCTCCTCCTATGGGAACACACACACTGTTCACCTCCTCCTATGGGAACACACACTGTTCTCCTCCTCCTATGGGAACACACACACACACTGTTCACCTCCTCCTATGGGAACACACACACACTGTTCTCCTCCTCCTATGGGAACACACACACACTGTTCCCCTCCTCCTAGGGGAACACACACTGTTCTCCTCCTCCTATGGGAACACACACTGTTCTCCTCCTCCTATGGGAACACACACACTGTTCTCCTCCTCCTATGGGAACACACACACACTGTTCCCCTCCTCCTAGGGGAACACACACTGTTCTCCTCCTCCTATGGGAACACACACACTGTTCTCCTCCTCCTATGGGAACACACACACACTGTTCTCCTCCTCCTATGGGAACACACACACACTGTTCTCCTCCTCCTATGGGAACACACACACACTGTCTCCTCCTCCTATGGGAACACACACACTGTTCTCCTCCTCCTATGGGAACACACACACTGTTCACCTCCTCCTATGGGAACACACACACACTGTTCACCTCCTCCTATGGGAACACACACACACTGTTCACCTCCTCCTATGGGAACACACACACACTGTTCTCCTCCTATGGGAACACACACACACTGTTCACCTCCTCCTATGGGAACACACACACACACACTGTTCTCCTCCTATGGGAACACACACACACTGTTCACCTCCTAGGGGAACACACACACACTGTTCTCCTCCTCCTATGGGAACACACACACACACACTGTTCTCCTCCTCCTATGGGAACACACACACACTGTTCACCTCCTCCTATGGGAACACACACTGTTCTCCTCCTCCTATGGGAACACACACACACACTGTTCACCTCCTCCTATGGGAACACACACACTGTTCTCCTCCTCCTATCGGAACACACACTGTTCTCCTCCTATGGGAACACACACACACTGTTCACCTCCTAGGGGAACACACACACACTGTTCTCCTCCTCCTATGGGAACACACACACACTGTTCACCTCCTCCTATGGGAACACACACACACTGTTCTCCTCCTCCTATGGGAACACACACACACTGTTCTCCTCCTCCTATGGGAACACACACACACTGTTCTCCTCCTCCTATGGGAACACACACACACTGTTCCCCTCCTCCTAGGGGAACACACACTGTTCTCCTCCTCCTATGGGAACACACACACTGTTCTCCTCCTCCTATGGGAACACACACACTGTTCTCCTCCTCCTATGGGAACACACACACTGTTCACCTCCTCCTATGGGAACACACACACTGTTCACCTCCTCCTATGGGAACACACACACACACTGTTCTCCTCCTCCTAGGGGAACACACACACACTGTTCTCCTCCTCCTAGGGGAACACACACACACACTGTTCACCTCCTCCTATGGGAACACACACACACTGTTCACCTCCTCCTATGGGAACACACACACACTGTTCACCTCCTCCTATGGGAACACACACACTGTTCTCCTCCTCCTATGGGAACACACACACACTGTTCACCTCCTCCTATGGGAACACACACACACTGTTCACCTCCTCCTATGGGAACACACACTGTTCTCCTCCTCCTATGGGAACACACACACTGTTCTCCTCCTCCTATGGGAACACACACACACTGTTCTCCTCCTATGGGAACACACACACACTGTTCACCTCCTCCTATGGGAACACACACACACTGTTCACCTCCTCCTATGGGAACACACACACACTGTTCACCTCCTCCTATGGGAACACACACACACTGTTCACCTCCTCCTATGGGAACACACACACACACTGTTCTCCTCCTCCTAGGGGAACACACACACACTGTTCACCTCCTCCTATGGGAACACACACACTGTTCTCCTCCTCCTATGGGAACACACACACTGTTCTCCTCCTCCTATGGGAACACACACACACTGTTCTCCTCCTAGGGGAACACACACTGTTCTCCTCCTAGGGGAACACACACACACTGTTCCCCTCCTCCTAGGGGAACACACACTGTTCTCCTCCTCCTATGGGAACACACACACTGTTCTCCTCCTCCTATGGGAACACACACACTGTTCTCCTCCTCCTATGGGAACACACACACACTGTTCTCCTCCTCCTATGGGAACACACACACACTGTTCACCTCCTCCTATGGGAACACACACACTGTTCTCCTCCTCCTATGGGAACACACACTGTTCTCCTCCTCCTATGGGAACACACACACTGTTCTCCTCCTCCTATGGGAACACACACACACTGTTCTCCTCCTAGGGGACACACACACACACACGGTTCTCCTCCTATGGGAACACACACACACTGTTCTCCTCCTATGGGAACACACACACACTGTTCTCCTCCTCCTATGGGAACACACACACACTGTTCTCCTCCTCCTATGGGAACACACACACTGTTCACCTCCTCCTATGGGAACACACACACTGTTCTCCTCCTCCTATGGGAACACACACACACTGTTCTCCTCCTCCTATGGGAACACACACACACTGTTCACCTCCTCCTATGGGAACACACACACACACTGTTCTCCTCCTCCTATGGGAACACACACACACACTGTTCTCCTCCTCCTATGGGAACACACACACACTGTTCTCCTCCTCCTATGGGAACACACACACACTGTTCTCCTCCTCCTATGGGAACACACACACTGTTCTCCCCTCCTATGGGAACACACACACACTGTTCACCTCCTCTCCTATGGGAAACACACACACACTGTTCTCCTCCTATGGGAACACACACACACTGTTCTCCTCCTAGGGGAACACACACACACTGTTCTCCTCCTCCTATGGGAACACACACACACTGTTCACCTCCTCCTATGGGAACACACACACACTGTTCACCTCCTCCTATGGGAACACACACACACACACTGTTCTCCTCCTCCTATGGGAACACACACTGTTCACCTCCTCCTATGGGAACACACACACACTGTTCACCTCCTCCTATGGGAACACACACACACACACTGTTCTCCTCCTCCTAGGGGAACACACACTGTTCTCCTCCTCCTATGGGAACACACACTGTTCACCTCCTCCTATGGGAACACACACTGTTCTCGTCCTCCTATGGGAACACACACATTGTTCTCCTCCTCCTATGGGAACACACACACTGTTCACCTCCTCCTATGGGAACACACACACACTGTTCTCCTCCTCCTAGGGGAACACACACACACTGTTCTCCTCCTCCTAGGGGAAAACACACACACACTGTTCTCCTCCTCCTATGGGAACACACACACACTGTTCTCCTCCTCCTATGGGAACACACACACACTGTTCTCCTCCTCCTATGGGAACACACACACACTGTTCCCCTCCTCCTAGGGGAACACACACTGTTCTCCTCCTCCTATGGGAACACACACACTGTTCTCCTCCTCCTATGGGAACACACACACACTGTTCACCTCCTCCTATGGGAACACACACACTGTTCTCCTCCTATGGGAACACACACTGTTCTCCTCCTCCTATGGGAACACACACACACACACTGTTCTCCTCCTCCTATGGGAACACACACACACTGTTCACCTCCTCCTATGGGAACACACACACACTGTTCTCCTCCTCCTATGGGAACACACACACACTGTTCACCTCCTCCTATGGGAACACACACACACTGTTCTCCTCCTCCTATGGGAACACACACACACTGTTCACCTCCTCCTATGGGAACACACACACACTGTTCACCTCCTCCTATGGGAACACACACACACTGTTCACCTCCTCCTATGGGAACACACACACACACTGTTCTCCTCCTATGGGAACACACACACACTGTTCTCCTCCTATGGGAACACACACACACTGTTCACCTCCTCCTATGGGAACACACACACACTGTTCTCCTCCTATGGGAACACACACACACTGTTCACCTCCTCCTATGGGAACACACACACACACACTGTTCTCCTCCTCCTATGGGAACACACACACACTGTTCACCTCCTCCTATGGGAACACACACACACTGTTCTCCTCCTCCTATGGGAACACACACACACTGTTCTCCTCCTATGGGAACACACACACACTGTTCACCTCCTCCTATGGGAAACACACACACTGTTCTCCTCCTCCTAGGGGAACACACACACACTGTTCTCCTCCTCCTAGGGGAACACACACACACTGTTCTCCTCCTCCTATGGGAACACACACACACTGTTCTCCTCCTCCTAGGGGAACACACACACACTGTTCACCTCCTCCTATGGGAACACACACTGTTCTCCTCCTCCTATGGGAACACACACACACTGTTCACCTCCTCCTATGGGAACACACACACACTGTTCTCCTCCTCCTAGGGGAACACACACACACTGTTCACCTCCTCCTATGGGAACACACACTGTTCTCCTCCTCCTATGGGAACACACACACACACACACTGTTCTCCTCCTCCTATGGGAACACACACACACTGTTCTCCTCCTCCTATGGGAACACACACACACACACTGTTCTCCTCCTCCTATGGGAACACACACTGTTCTCCTCCTCCTATGGGAACACACACACTGTTCTCCTCCTCCTATGGGAACACACACACTGTTCTCCTCCTATGGGAACACACACACTGTTCTCCTCCTAGGGGAACACACACACACGGTTCTCCTCCTATGGGAACACACACACACTGTTCTCCTCCTCCTATGGGAACACACACACTGTTCTCCTCCTCCTATGGGAACACACACACACACTGTTCTCCTCCTCCTATGGGAACACACACACACTGTTCTCCTCCTCCTATGGGAACACACACACACTGAACACACACACTCACCTCCTCCTATGGGAACACACACACACTGTTCACCTCCTCCTATGGGAACACACACACACACTGTTCACCTCCTCCTATGGGAACACACACACACACTGTTCACCTCCTCCTATGGGAACACACACACACTGTTCTCCTCCTCCTATGGGAACACACACACACACTGTTCACCTCCTCCTATGGGAACACACACACACTGTTCTCCTCCTCCTAGGGGAACACACACACACTGTTCTCCTCCTCCTAGGGGAACACACACACACTGTTCTCCTCCTCCTATGGGAACACACACACACTGTTCTCCTCCTCCTAGGGGAACACACACACACTGTTCACCTCCTCCTATGGGAACACACACTGTTCTCCTCCTCCTATGGGAACACACACACACTGTTCACCTCCTCCTATGGGAACACACACACACTGTTCTCCTCCTCCTAGGGGAACACACACACACTGTTCACCTCCTCCTATGGGAACACACACTGTTCTCCTCCTCCTATGGGAACACACACACACACACACTGTTCTCCTCCTATGGGAACACACACACTGTTCTCCTCCTCCTATGGGAACACACACACACACACTGTTCTCCTCCTCCTATGGGAACACACACTGTTCTCCTCCTCCTATGGGAACACACACACTGTTCTCCTCCTCCTATGGGAACACACACACTGTTCTCCTCCTAGGGGAACACACACACACACGGTTCTCCTCCTATGGGAACACACACACACTGTTCTCCTCCTATGGGAACACACACACACTGTTCTCCTCCTCCTATGGGAACACACACACTGTTCTCCTCCTCCTATGGGAACACACACACACACTGTTCTCCTCCTCCTATGGGAACAC
Organism: Oncorhynchus nerka; assembly: GCF_034236695.1. NCBI lineage: Eukaryota > Metazoa > Chordata > Actinopteri > Salmoniformes > Salmonidae > Oncorhynchus > Oncorhynchus nerka. The sequence goes on along the minus strand of NW_027039734.1, from coordinate 10,035 downwards.
ACACACACTGTTCTCCTCCTCCTATGGGAACACACACACACTGTTCTCCTCCTCCTATGGGAACACACACACACTGTTCACCTCCTCCTATGGGAACACACACACACTGTTCACCTCCTCCTATGTGAACACACACACACACACTGTTCTCCTCCTCCTATGGGAACACACACACACACACTGTTCTCCTCCTCCTATGGGAACACACACACACACACACTGTTCTCCTCCTCCTATGGGAACACACACACACTGTTCTCCTCCTCCTATGGGAACACACACACACTGTTCTCCTCCTCCTATGGGAACACACACACACTGTTCTCCTCCTCCTATGGGAACACACACACACTGTTCTCCTCCTCCTATGGGAACACACACACACTGTTCTCCTCCTCCTAGTGGAACACACACACACTGTTCTCCTCCTCCTATGGGAACACACACACACTGTTCTCCTCCTCCTAGGGGAACACACACTGTTCTCCTCCTCCTAGGGGAACACACACACACTGTTCTCCTCCTCCTATGGGAACACACACACACACTGATAACACCGTTTCAGGTTCTAGATAACACCTCCTAGGGGAACAGCTGAATAACCGTTTCAGGTTCTAGATAACACCTCCTAGGGGAACAGCTGAATAACCGTTTCAGGTTCTAGATGACACCTCCTAGGGGAACAGCTGAATAACCGTTTCAGGTTCTAGATGACACCTCCTAGGGGAACAGCTGAATAACCGTTTCAGGTTCTAGATAACACCTCCTAGGGGAACAGCTGAATAACCGTTTCAGGTTCTAGATAACACCTCCTAGGGGAACAGCTGAATAACCGTTTCAGGTTCTAGATGACACCTCCTAGGGGAACAGCTGAATAACCGTTTCAGGTTCTAGATGACACCTAGGGGAACAGCTGAATAACCGTTTCAGGTTCTAGATAACACCTCATAGGGGAACAGCTGAATAACCGTTTCAGGTTCTAGATAACACCTCCTAGGGGAACAGCTGAATAACCGTTTTAGGTTCTAGATAACACCTCCTAGGGGAACAGCTGAATAACCGTTTTAGGTTCTAGATAACACCTCCTAGGGGAACAGCTGAATAACCGTTTCAGGTTCTAGATAACACCTCCTAGGGGAACAGCTGAATAACCGTTTCAGGTTCTAGATGACACCTCCTAGGGGAACAGCTGAATAACCGTTTCAGGTTCTAGATGACACCTCCTAGGGGAACAGCTGAATAACCGTTTCAGGTTCTAGATAACACCTCCTAGGGGAACAGCTGAATAACCGTTTCAGGTTCTAGATGACACCTCCTAGGGGAACAGCTGAATAACCGTTTCAGGTTCTAGATAACACCTCCTAGGGGAACAGCTGAATAACCGTTTCAGGTTCTAGATAACACCTTTTTTTCTAAGAATGTAGGTGTGTGAATTGAGCTTCTCTCTCTCATCTCTCCTTTCCTCTCTCCTCTCTCTCATCTCTCCTTTCCTCTCCTCTCTCCTCTCTCCTCTTTCCTCTCTCATCTCTCCTTTCCTCTCTCCTCTCTCCTCTCTCCTCTTTCCTCTCTCATCTCTCCTTTCCTCTCTCATCTCTCCTTTCCTCTCTCCTTTCCTCTCTCATCTCTCCTTTCCTCTCTCCTTTCCTCTCTCATCTCTCCTTTCCTCTCTCCTTTCCTCTCTCCTTTCCTCTCTCATCTCTCCTTTCCTCTCTCCTCTCTCATCTCTCCTTTCCTCTCTCCTCTCTCCTCTCTCCTTTCCTCTCTCATCTCTCCTTTCCTCTCTCCTTTCATCTCTCCTTTCCTCTCTCCTTTCCTCTCTCATCTCTCCTTTCCTCTCTCCTTTCATCTCTCCTTTCCTCTCTCCTTTCCTCTCTCATCTCTCCTTTCATCTCTCCTTTCCTCTCTCCTTTCCTCTCTTCTCTCTCTCCTCTTTCCTCTCTCCTCTTTCCTCTCTCCTCTTTCCTCTCTCTTCTCTCTCGCTCGTCTTTCCTCTCTCCTTTCCTCTCTCCTCTCTCCTCTCTCCTTTCCTCTCTCCTCTCTCCTTTCCTCTCTCCTCTCTCCTTTCCTCTCTCCTCTCTCCTCTTTCCTCTCTCTTCTCTCTCGCTCGTCTTTCCTCTCCTCTTTCCTCTCTCCTTTCCTCTCTCGTCTTTCCTCTCCTCTTTCCTCTCTCCTTTCCTCTCTCCTCTTTCCTCTCTCCTCTTTCCTCTCTCCTCTTTCCTCTCTCCTCTTTCCTCTCTCCTCTTTCCTCTCTCCTCTCTCCTTTCCTCTCTCCTCTCTCTCCTCTCTCCTCTTTCCTCTCTCTTCTCTCTCGCTCGTCTTTCCTCTCTCCTCTTTCCTCTCTCCTTTCCTCTCTCCTCTTTCCTCTCTCCTCTTTCCTCTCTCCTTTCCTCTCTCCTCTCTCCTCTTTCCTCTCTCCTTTCCTCTCTCCTCTCTCCTTTCCTCTCTCCTCTCTCCTTTCCTCTCTCCTCTCTCAGACATCCTCTATTTGGTCGTCATGTCCCTCTGTCTAGTGGTTCTGGGTTCATCATCAGCCACTCCGGACTCATCGTAACCAACGCTCACGTGGTTACCGCTGCTGCCACGGTAACGGGCCGACCGCAGCTCCGCGTGCAGCTCCATGACGGGGGAGCGTACGAGGCCACGGTCCGGGACGTCGACAGGAAGTCGGATATCGCCACCATCAAAGTCAACCCTCAGGTAGGGTAGCTTTACCCTTAATTTAACAGGTTAGGTGGCCAGATAGAGGGTGAGAGAGATAGAGACAGAGAGAGTGTAAGTGAGAGAGAGAGAGGGAGGAGAGGAGAGGTGAGAAAGAAAGAGAGAAAGAGACAGAGAGTGGGTGAGATGGAGGAAGTAGACAGGAAGTCTTGATATCGCCAACATCAAAACCAACAATCAACTGACATACATCTCAGTGTCCCAATGACTCAAAGCTTTCACACAGTTTGGTTTTTAAATCCGTTTTGGAATACTGACTGTCCGAACAGCAAGTTACAAAATGACCAAATCGGATTTGTGTGTGCTCAGACAGCGGTCATTTGCTGACATGGCTACGCTGGTTGTCATAGTAACGACATAGTAGCAGTCAACTAGCTAACTGTTTAACTTTCTAGCACATTCACTAAGTTGTTTTGTAAACAGTTAGCAAGCTAGTTAGCCACAGCAGTCAACTAGTTAGCCACAGCAGTCAACTAGTTAGCTACAGCAGTCAACTAGTTAGCTACAGCAGTCAACTAGTTAGCTACCACATGTTCTTGTCAAACTGCAAAGCAACAAGATGTGCCAAATAACAGTCTAAAAAAAACACTTGAGGGTAAATAGATCAGATTCAGATCCGTTCAGAGCTACCAAGTCAAACTCATGTGCCATCGCCAGGGATCAGATTTGACCGTTCAGACACGAGTCACATCGTCAGGGATCAGATTTGACTGTTCAGGCACAAGTCACATCGCCAGGGATCAGATTTGACTGTTCAGACACGAGTCACATCTCCAGGGATCAGATTTAACCGTTCAGACACAAGTCACATGGCCAGGGATCAGATTTGACTGTTCAGACACAAGTCACATCTCCAGGGATCGGATTTGACTGTTCAGACACGAGTCACATCGTCAGGGATCGGATTTGACCGTTCAGACACGAGTCACATCGCCAGGGATCGGATTTTAATGTGGCTTGAAATATCTGATTCCATGTGCTTCTTTGGCTGTTCAGAATCCAGGAACAAGAAAAGATACTAACCGGATGAGCTAAAAAATGGCTTTGAGTCACTTCACAATGCCAATGTCAACAAGGCTTGATGGTCAACATGGGAATGATGTCTCTCTGCTTGGTATTACTATAATGAGGTATAAGAACTACAGTACCCATCAACCCAGAGATAGAGACCTGATGTTTCTAGGAACTACAGTACCCATCAACCCAGAGATAGAGACCTGATGTTTCTAGGAACTACAGTACCCATCAACCCAGAGATAGAGACCTGATGTCTCTAGGAACTACAGTACCCATCAACCCAGAGATAGAGACCTGATGTCTCTAGGAACTACAGTACCCATCAACCCAGAGATAGAGACCTGATGTCTCTAGGAACGACCCTCAGTCTCTTTGCACAAGCTCTGACAGAATCTTCTCCAAAACAAGCAATACTTGTTGTGTACATAACCTCTCTCTGGGTTGAAGAGAGTGAAAGAGGGAGAGAGAGGGAGGGAGAGAGAGAGAGAGAGAGGTGGAGGTATGATGTGTGTTCTCGCACCTCTCTGAAATACTTTCCCTTTCATGAGCAATGCCTTTCATTCTCTCTCTCTCTCGCGCTCGCTCTCTCTCTCGCGCTCGCTCAAAAATGGCTCGCTCTCTCTCTCGCAAGGCTTCTCTCGCTCTCTCTCTCTCTCCTCTCTCTCTCTCTCTCTCTCTCTCTCTCTCTCTCTCTCTCTCTCTCTCTCTCTCTGATGTTTCGCTCTCGCTCTCTCTCTGAGTGTAGAAGAAGCTTCCTGTTCTGTCTCTGGGTCGGTCATCTGATCTGAGACCAGGGGAGTTTGTGGTTGCCATCGGCAGCCCCTTCGCCCTCCAGAACACCGTTACCACGGGGATTGGTGAGTTGCTACGGCTTCAGTCAATTCAAGAAGTTATATGAAATGTCAAATGAACACGTGGTATTGTTGATAGAGAGCTGTGTATATGTGTGTATGTGTGTGTGTGTGTAGTGAGCACGGCCCAGAGAGATGGGAAGGAGCTGGGCATCAGAGACTCAGACATAGACTACATTCAGACTGACGCTATCATCAATGTAAGAACACACACATTTATGAACATATCCAGTGTGCTAATAAATCATTTCTTTATAAAGCTAGATTCCAATCATAACCATGTTCCCTCCCTCCCTCCCTCCTCTTCCTCCCTCCCTCCCTCCCTCCTCCTCCTCCCTCCCTCCCTCCCTCCTCCCTCCTCCCTCCTCCCTCCCCTCCCTCCCTCCCTCCTCCCCAGAGATAGAGACCTCCCTCTCTCTCTCCTCCCTCCCTCCCTCCCTCCCTCCCTCCTCCCTCCCTCCCTCCCTCCAAAACCTCCCTCCCTCCCTCCCTCCCTCCTCCCTCCCTCCCTCCCTCCCCTCCCTCCTCCCTCCCTCCCCTCCTCTCCTCCCCCTCTCCCTCCCTCCTGTTCTCCCTCTCTCCCTCCCTCCTCTCCCTCTCTCCCTCCCTCCCTTCTCCCCTCCCTCCCTCCTCTTCCTCCTCTCCCTTCTCTCTCTCTCTCTCTCTCTCTCTCTCTCTCTCTCCCCCTCCCTCCTCCCTCCTCCCTCCTCTCCCTCTCTCCCTCCCTCTCTCTCTCCCTCCCTCTCTCTCTCTCTCTCTCTCTTCTCTCTCTCTCTCCCTCTCTGATCTCCCTCTCTCCCTCTCTCCTCTCTCTCTCTCTCTCTCTCTCTCTCTCTCTCTCTTCTACGGCTCTCTCAATTCTGTGTTTCATCTTTGTTGATGAGCAGTATGGCAATTCAGGAGGACCTCTGGTTAACTTGGTGAGTATTATTACCACCTGAATCTATAGGTCAATGAGGGGCTGAATCTATAGGTCAATGAGGGGCTGAATCTATAGGTCAATGAGGGGCTGAATCTATAGGTCAATGAGGGGCTGAATCTATAGGTCAATGAGGGGCTGAATCTATAGGTCAATGAGGGGCTGAATCTATAGGTCAATGAGTGGCTGAATCTATAGGTCAATGAGGGGCTGAATCTATAGATCAATGAAGGGCTGAATCTATAGATCAATGAAGGGCTGAATCTATAGGTCAATGAGGTGCTGAATCTAGGCCAATGAGGGGCTGAATCTAGGCCAATGAGGGGCTGAATCTAGGCCAATGAGGGGCTGAATCTATAGGTCAATGAAGGGCTGAATCTATAGATCAATGAGTGGCTGAATCTATAGGCCAATGAAGGGCTGAACCTATAGATCAATGAAGGGCTGAACCTATAGATCAATGAAGGGCTGAACCTATAGATCAATGAAGGGCTGAATCTATAGATCAATGAAGGGCTGAATCTATAGATCAATGAAGGGCTGAATCTAATGAAGGGCTGAATCTATAGGTCAATGAAGGGCTGAATTTATAGATCAATGAGTGGCTGAATCTATTGGTCAATGAGTGGCTGAATCTATAGGTCAATGAAGGGCTGAATCTATAGGTCAATGAAGGGCTGAATCTATAGATCAATGAGGGGCTGAATCTAATGAAGGGCTGAATCTATAGATCAATGAAGGGCTGAATCTATAGATCAATGAAGGGCTGAATCTATAGATCAATGAAGGGCTGAATCTATAGATCAATGAAGGGCTGAATCTATAGATCAATGAAGGGCTGAATCTAATGAAGGGCTGAATCTATAGGTCAATGAAGGGCTGAATCTATAGGTCAATGAAGGGCTGAATCTATAGATCAATGAGTGGCTGAATCTATTGGTCAATGAGTGGCTGAATCTATAGGTCAATGAGTGGCTGAATCTATAGGTCAATGAAGGGGCTGAATCTATAGGTCAATGAAGGGCTGAATCTATAGATCAATGAGGGCTGAATCTATAGGTCAATGAAGGGCTGAATCTATAGATCAATGAGGGCTGAATCTATAGATCAATGAGTGGCTGAATCTATAGGTCAATGAGTGGCTGAATCTATAGGTCAATCTGAATCTATAGATCCATGAGTGGCTGAATCTATAGATCAATGAGTGGCTGAATCTATAGATCAATGAGTGGCTGAATCTATAGGTCAATGAAGGGCTGAATCTATAGATCAATGAGTGGCTGAATCTATAGGTCAATGAGGGGCTGAATCTATAGATCAATGAGGGGCTGAATCTATAGGTCAATGAAGGGTTGAATCTAATGAAGGGTTGAATCTAATGAAGGGTTGAAGGAATACTTCAGGATGTGGCAATAAGGTCCTTCATCTATGTTTATGTCTCTGTGGACACCATGTTTATGTCTCTGTGGACACCATGTTTATGTCTCTGTGGACACCATGTTTATGTCTCTGTGGACACCATGTTTATGTCTCTGTGTCCACCATGTTTATGTCTCTGTGGACACCATGTTTATGTCTCTGTGGACACCATGTTTATGTCTCTGTGGACACATGTTTATGTCTCTGTGGACACCATGTTTATGTCTCTGTGGACACCATGTTTATGTCTCTGTGGACACCATGTTTATGTCTCTGTGGACACCATGTTTATGTCTCTGTGGACACCATGTTTATGTCTCTGTGTCCAGCATGTTTATGTCTCTGTGGACACCATGTTTATGTCTCTGTGGACACCATGTTTATGTCTCTGTGGACACCATGTTTATGTCTCTGTGGACACCATGTTTATGTCTCTGTGTCCAGCATGTTTATGTCTCTGTGGACACCATGTTTATGTCTCTGTGGACACCATGTTTATGTCTCTGTGTCCAGCATGAAGGACGTTAGAGGTGGTTGTACTAACCAATGCTGTCTGTATAATGACTAGTCTGTGGTATCTTCACGCTCTTTCTCAACCCTTCTGTAGTTTACGTGTGTGTGTGTGTGTGTGTGTGTGTACAGGACGGGGAGGTGATAGGTATCAATACCCTCAAGGTGACAGCAGGAATCTCCTTCGCCATTCCTTCAGACCGGATCAGACGCTTTCTCACTGAGTCACAGCACAACAAACACAGTGCAGGTCTGTCTGTGTGTGTGTGTGGTTTTGTCTGTCTGTCTGTCTGTGTCTGTCTGTGTGTGCGCCTAATGTGTGTGTGTGTGTTGCTGTCTAGGTAACCACAGAATGCTGAGTGGTCATTACCGTATTCCAGAGCCCCAGTCAGATGCAGGACACACACACACACACACACACACACACACACCTGCAGGAATGTGAAAATAAATAGAATAGTGATTTCATAATGTTTTTCTTTCATCAGTAACTACAGGAGTGAAGAAGAAGCGCCTGATTGGCATTAAGATGCTAACTGTCACAGATGGGTAAAACACACACACACACACACACACGCGGGTAAAACACACAGACACAGACAGACAGGTGACAGACAGACAGGTAACAGACAGACAGGTAACAGACAGACAGGTAACAGACAGACAGGTAAACAGACAGACAGGTAAACAGACAGACAGGTGACAGACAGACAGACAGGTGACAGACAGACAGACAGGTGACAGACAGACAGGTGACAGACAGACAGGTGTTACTTAATCCCTTTTGGCCCGACAGTCTAGGGGGATGGTAATGAGACCCGCGAACATAACTCATGCAAATTATTGTGACAAAGTAAAAGTGTGCACGAAATAACACAACAACAACAGAAATCTACCACAAACTCTAGGTTTATTTATAAACACACGGTAATGGGGGGAGCAGGAAAAGGGGCTGAGCTGGACCCAAGGAAAGAAACAATAAGTATTCAAAAACACCCCTAAGCTAGACTAGCCTACTTTAACAACAGCTAACTAACTAACCAAAATACAGTGGGTGGTCCGCCCAGTTCTAACTAGTGTATTTAACAAAGTTCACCTACGGGTAGTGTATGCCCATGGGCGACTTGTCTTGGTTTCCTTTTCCCACCAGCAACAAACAAACACCATAACCAAAAACAATACTCACAGGTGATGACAAAGTGCTATGGAGGTGCTTTAAACAAAAGAGAGGTTAAGACACAAAGTAGAGTGAAACACAGAGACCTACAGACATGGCATTTTACAGAGAGATTGAGCTCTAGAACAAACAAATGATGGGGTTTTAAACCATGGGGAAGGAACTGTGATAGGATAGGAAGTAGGAGGAGGTGTGTCTTACATTTAACATTTACATTTAAGTCATTTAGCAGACGTTCTTATCCAGAGCGACTTACAAATTGGTGCATTCACCTTATGACATCCAGTGGAACAGTAGTGCATCTAAATCTTTAAAGGGGGCGGGGGGGGGGGGGGTGTGAGAGGATTACTTTATCCTATCCTGTCTTCTGATTGATGTTTGATTGTTGACTGATTGGGGAGTGATGGTTTTCACCTGTGAGGGAAGAAGGAGAGAAAAGAAACACACACACAGGATACACACACACACACAGGATAACTGTATCCGTAACAGACAGACAGACAGACAGACAGACAGACAGACAGACAGACAGACAGACAGACAGACAGACAGGTAACAGACAGACAGACAGGTGACAGACAGACACACACACACACACAATTTTTCCTGCCCTGTTGTGATATTGATGTAACTTACTAATAATATAGTTCTATAGGCCCTAAAAATGACTTGTAAAACCTCATTAAAATCTGACAGAATTAATTTGAAACTTTTTTAATTTAGAAATTTGGAGGCGGTTCTTTTTTTAACTACAGTTTTAGTCAACTGAGAAAAGCATACGTTAAACATATGAGATTATAAGGAGGTTCACTCTATATTTATATATCTATATACCTCTGTCTATGGATGAGGCAGTATCTTTAGACGGTCAGTGCCTCTCATCCATACCTCTGTCTATGGATGAGGCAGTATCTTTAGACGGTCAGTGCCTCTCATCCATACCTCTGTCTATGGATGAGGCAGGATCTTTAGACGGTCAGTGCCTTTTCATCCATACCTCTGTCTATGGATGAGGCAGTATCTTTAGACGGTCAGTGCCTCTCATCCATACCTCTGTCTATGGATGAGGCAGTATCTTTAGACGGTCAGTGCCTCTCATCCATACCTCTGTCTATGGATGAGGCAGTATCTTTAGACGGTCAGTGCCTCTCATCCATACCTCTGTCTATGGATGAGGCAGTATCTTTAGACGGTCAGTGCCTCTCATCCATACCTCTGTCTATGGATGAGGCAGTATCTTTAGACGGTCAGTGCCTCTCATCCATACTCCTCTGTCTATGGATGAGGCAGTATCTTAGACGGTCAGTGCCTTCATCCATACCTCTGTCTATGGATGAGACAGTGGTTCCATTTTTCCATTCTATATATATATATATATATACAGTGGGGCAAAAATTATTTAGTCAGCAACCAATTGTGCAAGT
>NW_027039733.1:79356-94076 GCF_034236695.1 Oncorhynchus nerka | reverse complement strand
AGAGCCAGAGAGGTGATACACGGCAGAGATAACCACCGGGACAGAATTACACTTTGAGGAGAACTCCTATCTTACACACAGGAGCATCAAGGCAAGGCAGGACATTTAATCCACATTGGAACATTGCTAGTGGCAATGAGGTACCTCAGGAACACGCACACACAAACACACACAAATACACATAAACACACACACTCATTCACACACACACACACACTCAAACACACACACAGCCAGCCATCTGTGAGGCAGATGGAGAGTGCACAACAAGTAAGATCTCAATTGAGTTGACTTCATTTTGATTACATCAATCTGCACTTAAGTGTGTTTAAAACATGTTACCGTGGCTACTGCCCTTGAGCTTATCTTTAGTTCAATATACTTACCTTGATCCCCATGTTAGCATCAAGCTAAACGCACAGCGACAGGGCATTAAGTATTCTTCCTGTATTAAACAGACACCACCGTCCAATGGGGTTTGAGTGTCACAGCCAATTCACGACAAAGCAAAGGGAACAGTGTACAGGGATTACCCAGAATCCTCTCCTGAATGATTCATTACCATCTACATACAGTACCAGTCAAACGTTTGGAAACACCTACTCATTCAAGGGTTTTTCTTTATTTTTACTATTTCTACATTGTAGAATAATAGTTAAGACATCAAAACTATGAAATAACACATATGGACTCATGTAGTAACCAAAAAAGTGTTAAACAAATCTAAATATATTTTATATTTGAGATTCTTCAAAGTAGACACCCTTTGCCTTGATGACAGCTTTGCACACACTTAGCATTCTCTCAACCAGCTTCACCTGGAATGCTTTTCCAACAGTCTTGAAGGAGTTCCCACATATGCTAAGCACTTGTTGGCTGCGTTTTCTTCACTCTGCAGTCCAACTCTGCAGTCCAACCCAAACCATCTCAATTGGGTTGAGATTGGGTGATTGTGGAGGCCAGGTCATCTGATGCAGCACTCCATCACCTTCCTTCTTGGTAAAATATCCCTTGCACAGCCTGGAGGTGTGTTGGATCATTGTCCTGTTGAAAAACAAATTATAGTCCCACTAGCTCAAACCAGATGTAATGGCGTATCGCTGCAGAATGCTTTGGTAGCCTGTAACATGGTTCACCTGTAACATGGTTCACCTGCAACATGGTTGACCTGTAACATGGTTTACCTGTAACATGATCCACCTGTAACATGGTTCACCTGTAACATGGTTCACCTGTAACATGGTTGACCTGTAACATGGTTCACCTGCAACATGGTCCACCTGTAACATGGTTCACCTGTAACATGTCTCACCTGTAACGTGGTTCACCTGTAACATGGTTGACCTGTAACATGGTTCACCTGTAACATGGTTGACCTGTAACATGGTTCACATGTAATGTGGTTCACCTGTAATGTGGTTCACCTGTAACGTGGTTCACCTGTAACATGGTTCACCTGTAACGTGGTTCACCTGTAACGTGGTCCACATGTAATGTGGTTCACCTGTAACATGGTCCACCTGTAACATGGTTCACCTGTAACATGGTTCACCTGTAACATGGTCCACCTGTAACATGGTTCACCTGTAACATGGTCCACCTGTAACATGGTTCACCTGTAACATGGTTAGACTGTAATGTGGTTCACCTGTAACATGGTTGACCTGTAACATGGTTGACCTGTAACATGGTTCACCTGTAACGTGGTTCACCTGTAACATGGTTCACCTGTAACATGGTTCACCTGTAACATGGTTGACCTGTAATGTGGTTCACCTGTAATGTGGTTCACCTGTAACATGGTTGACCTGTAACGTGGTTCACCTGTAACATGGTTCACCTGTAACGTGGTTCACCTGTAACATGGTCCACATGTAATGTGGTTCACCTGTAATGTGGTTCACCTGTAACATGGTTCACCTGTAACATGGTTCACCTGTAACATGGTCCACATGTAACGTGGTTCACCTGTAATGTGGTTCACCTGTAACATGGTTCACCTGTAACGTGGTTCACCTGTAACATGGTTCACCTGTAATGTGGTTCACCTGTAATGTGGTTCACCTGTAACGTGGTTCACCTGTAACGTGGTTCACCTGTAACATGGTCCACATGTAATGTGGTTCACCTGTAACGTGGTTCACCTGTAACATGGTCCACATGTAATGTGGTTCACCTGTAATGTGGTTCACCTGTAACATGGTTGACCTGTAACATGGTTCACATGCAACGTGGTTCACCTGTAACATGGTTTATGTGTAACATGGTTCACCTGTAACATGGTTGACCTGTAACATGGTTCACCTGTAACATGGTTCACCTGTAACATGGTTCACCTGTAACGTGGTTGACCTGTAACATGGTCCACATGTAATGTGGTTCACCTGTAATGTGGTTCACCTGTAACATGGTTGACCACCTGTCACATGCAACGTGGTTCACCTGTAACATGGTTTATGTGTAACATGGTTCACCTGTAACATGGTTCACCTGTAACATGGTTGACCTGTAACATGGTTCACCTGTAACATGGTTGACCTTGGTTGACCTGTAACATGGTTCACCTGTCACCTGTAACATGGTTCACCTGTAACATGGTTGACCTGTAACATGGTTGACCTGTAACGTGGTTGACCTGTAACATGGTTCACCTGTAACATGGTTCACCTGTAACATGGTTCACCTGTAACGTGGTTGACCTGTAACATGGTCCACATGTAATGTGGTTCACCTGTAATGTGGTTCACCTGTAACATGGTTGACCTAACATGGTAATGTGGTTCACCTGTAACATGGTTCACCTGTAACATGGTCCACATGTAATGTGGTTCACTTGTAACATGGTTCACCTGTAACATGGTTCACCTGTAACGTGGTTCACCTGTAACATGGTTCACCTGTAACGTGGTTCACCTGTAACATGGTTCACCTGTAACATGGTTCACCTGTAACATGGTTCACCTGTAATGTGGTTCACCTGTAACGTGGTTGACCTGTAACATGGTTCACCTGTAACGTGGTTCACATGCAACGTGGTTCACCTGTAACATGGTTGACCTGTAACATGGTTCACCTGTAACATGGTCCACCTGTAACGTGGTTGACCTGTAACATGGTTCACCTGTAACATGGTTCACATGCAACGTGGTTCACCTGTAACATGGTTCACCTGTAACATGGTTCACCTGTAACATGGTTCACCTGTAATGTGGTTCACCTGTAACGTGGTTCACCTGATAACATGGTTCACCTGTAACGTGGTTGACCTGTAACATGGTTCACCTGTAACGTGGTTCACATGCAACGTGGTTCACCTGTAACATGGTTGACCTGTAACATGGTTCACCTGTAACATGGTCCACCTGTAACGTGGTTGACCTGTAACATGGTTCACCTGTAACGTGGTTCACCTGTAATGTGGTTCACCTGTAACATGGTTCACCTGTAACATGGTTCATCTGTAATGTGGTTCACCTGTAACATGGTTCACCTGTAATGTGGTTCACCTGTAACATGGTTGACCTGTAACATGGTTCACATGTAATGTGGTTCACCTGTAATGGTTCACCTGTAATGTGGTTCACCTGTAATGTGGTTCACCTGTAATGTGGTTCACCTTAACATGGTTCACCTGTAACGTGGTTCACCTGTAACATGGTCCACATGTAATGTGGTTGGTTCACTGTAACATGGTCCACAATGTGGTTCACCTGTAATGTGGTTCACCTGTAACATGGTTGACCTGTAACATGGTTCACATGCAACGTGGTTCACCTGTAACATGGTTTATGTGTAACATGGTTCACCTGTAACATGGTTCACCTGTAACATGGTTGACCTGTAACATGGTTCACCTGTAACATGGTTCACCTGTAACATGGTTCACCTGTAACGTGGTTGACCTGTAACATGGTCCCTGTAATGTGGTTCACCTGTAATGTGGTTCACCTGTAACATGGTTGACCTGTAACAATGCATGGTTCACCTGTAACATGGTTCACCTGTAACATGGTTCACCTGTAACATGGTTGACCTGTATGGTTCACCTGTAACATGGTTGACCTGTAACGTGGTTGACTGTAACTGTTTAACATGGTTCACCTGTAACATGGTTCACCTGTAACATGGTTCACCTGTAACATGGTTGACCTGTAACATGGTTGACCTGTAACGTGGTTGACCTGTAACATGGTTCACCTGTAACATGGTTCACCTGTAACATGGTTCACCTGTAACGTGGTTGACCTGTAACATGGTCCACATGTAATGTGGTTCACCTGTAATGTGGTGTAACATGGTTGACCTGTAACATGGTCCACATGTAATGTGGTTCACCTGTAACATGGTTCACCTGTAACATGGTCCACATGTAATGTGGTTCACTTGTAACATGGTTCACCTGTAACATGGTTCACCTGTAACGTGGTTCACCTGTAACATGGTTCACCTGTAACGTGGTTCACCTGTAACATGGTTCACCTGTAACATGGTTCACCTGTAACATGGTTCACCTGTAATGTGGTTCACCTGTAACGTGGTTCACCTGTAACAACGTGGTTGACCTGTAACATGGTTCACCTGTAACATGGTTCACATGCAACGTGGTTCACCTGTAACATGGTTGACCTGTAACATGGTTCACCTGTAACATGGTCCACCTGTAACGTGGTTGACCTGTAACATGGTTCACCTGTAACATGGTTCACATGCAACGTGGTTCACCTGTAACATGGTTCACTGTAACATGGTTCACCTGTAACATGGTTCACCTGTAATGTGGTTCACCTGTAACGTGGTTCACCTGATAACATGGTTCACCTGTAACGTGGTTGACCTGTAACATGGTTCACATGCAACGTGGTTCACCTGTAACATGGTTTATGTGTAACATGGTTCACCTGTAACATGGTTCACCTGTAACATGGTTGACCTGTAACATGGTTCACCTGTAACATGGTTCACCTGTAACATGGTTCACCTGTAACGTGGTTGACCTGTAACATGGTCCACATGTAATGTGGTTCACCTGTAATGTGGTTCACCTGTAACATGGTTGACCTGTAACATGGTTCACATGCAACGTGGTTCACCTGTAACATGGTTTATGTGTAACATGGTTCACCTGTAACATGGTTCACCTGTAACATGGTTGACCTGTAACATGGTTCACCTGTAACATGGTTGACCTGTAACGTGGTTGACCTGTAACATGGTTTATGTGTAACATGGTTCACCTGTAACATGGTTCACCTGTAACATGGTTCACCTGTAACATGGTTGACCTGTAACATGGTTGACCTGTAACGTGGTTGACCTGTAACATGGTTCACCTGTAACATGGTTCACCTGTAACATGGTTCACCTGTAACGTGGTTGACCTGTAACATGGTCCACATGTAATGTGGTTCACCTGTAATGTGGTTTACCTGTAACATGGTTGACCTGTAACATGGTCCACATGTAATGTGGTTCACCTGTAACATGGTTCACCTGTAACATGGTCCACATGTAATGTGGTTCACTTGTAACATGGTTCACCTGTAACATGGTTCACCTGTAACGTGGTTCACCTGTAACATGGTTCACCTGTAACGTGGTTCACCTGTAACATGGTTCACCTGTAACATGGTTCACCTGTAACATGGTTCACCTGTAATGTGGTTCACCTGTAACGTGGTTCACCTGTAACATGGTTCACCTGTAACGTGGTTGACCTGTAACATGGTTCACCTGTAACATGGTTCACATGCAACGTGGTTCACCTGTAACATGGTTGACCTGTAACATGGTTCACCTGTAACATGGTCCACCTGTAACGTGGTTGACCTGTAACATGGTTCACCTGTAACATGGTTCACATGCAACGTGGTTCACCTGTAACATGGTTCACTGTAACATGGTTCACCTGTAACATGGTTCACCTGTAATGTGGTTCACCTGTAACGTGGTTCACCTGATAACATGGTTCACCTGTAACGTGGTTGACCTGTAACATGGTTCACCTGTAACGTGGTTCACATGCAACGTGGTTCACCTGTAACATGGTTGACCTGTAACATGGTTCACCTGTAACATGGTCCACCTGTAACGTGGTTGACCTGTAACATGGTTCACCCGTAATGTGGTTGACCTGTAACGTGGTTCACCTGTAATGTGGTTCACCTGTAACATGGTTCACCTGTAACATGGTTCATCTGTAATGTGGTTCACCTGTAACATGGTTAACCTGTAACATGGTCCACATGTAATGTGGTTGACCTGTAATGTGGTTCACCTGTAACATGGTTGACCTGTAACATGGTCCACATGTAATGTGGTTCACCTGTAACGTGGTTCACCTGTAACATGGTCCACATGTAATGTGGTTCACTTGTAACATGGTTCACCTGTAACATGGTTCACCTGTAACGTGGTTCACCTGTAACATGGTTCACCTGTAACATGGTTCACATGCAACGTGGTTCATAGGGATGGACATGTATGCGAACCGCAGCATGCCAGTGTAGCAGGTAGTGATGTAGTACGCTCCATGTGTTCGGTCAAACAGGTGACTTCGGCAAGTCTTGCCATGTTTAGCTTAGGATGATGGGTGAATGGTTCTCTCTCTCTCTCTCTCTCTCTCTCTCTCTCTCTCTCTCTCTCTCTCTCTCTCTCTCTCTCTCTCTCTCTCTCTCTCTCTCTCTCTCTCACACACAGTAGCATCTCTGATGTCCTAGTTTGATCACACACAGTAGCATCTCTGATGTCCTAGTTTGATCACACAGTAGCATCTCTGATGTCCTAGTTGGACCACACACAGTAGCATCTCTGATGTCCTAGTTTGATCACACAGTAGCATCTCTGATGTCCTAGTTGGACCACACACAGTAGCATCTCTGATGTACTAGTTGGACCACACACAGTATCATTTCTGATGTCCTAGTTTGATCACACAGTAGCATCTCTGATGTCCTAGTTGGACCACACACAGTAGCATCTCTGATGGCCTAGTTGGACCACACACAGTAGCATCTCTGATGTCCTAGTTTGATCACACAGTAGCATCTCTGATGTCCTAGTTGGACCACACACAGTATCATTTCTGATGTCCTAGTTTGATCACACAGTAGCATCTCTGATGTCCTAGTTGGACCACACACAGTAGCATCTCTGATGGCCTAGTTGGACCACACACAGTAGCATCTCTGATGTCCTAGTTTGATCACACAGTAGCATCTCTGATGTCCTAGTTGGACCACACACAGTAGCATCTCTGATGTCCTAGTTTGATCACACAGTAGCATCTCTGATGTCCTAGTTGGACCACACACAGTAGCATCTCTGATGTCCTAGTTTGATCACACAGTAGCATCTCTGATGTCCTAGTTGGACCACACACAGTAGCATCTCTGATGTCCTAGTTGGACCACACACAGTAGCATCTCTGATGTCCTAGTTTGATCACACAGTAGCATCTCTGATGTCCTAGTTGGACCACACAGTAGCATCTCTGATGTCCTAGTTGGACCACACACAGTAGCATCTCTGATGTCCTAGTTGGACCACACACAGTAGCATCTCTGATGTCCTAGTTGGACCACACACAATAACATTTCTGATGTCCTAGTTTGACTACACAGTAGCATCTCTGATGTCCTAGTTTAACCACACAGTAGCATGTTTGATAATGGGCTCCCAAGTGGTGCAGTGGTCTAAGGAACTACATCTCAGTGTAAGAGGCATCACTTACAGTACCTGGTTCAAATCCAGGCTGCATAACATCTGGCTGTGATTGGGAGTCCCATAGGATGGTGCACAATTGGCCCAGTGAAGTCTGCGGTAGGCAGTCATTGTAAATAAGAATTTGTTGTTAATTGACTTGCCTTGTTAAAGTAAAAATGTTTTAGTTTGACCACACAGTAGCATCTCTCCTCTTCAAGGTGCGTCAGAGCCACATTGTTCTACAGTACAAGCGCTATCATGTGTTCTTACAAATCAAATCAAGCTTTATTTATACAGCACATTTCAGACATGGAATGCAATGCAACGTGCTTCACAAGGGAAAATGAAAATTAATTTAAAAAATAAAATATAAGCTGAAATATTTACTACAGAAGATAAACATAAGATAACATTTGTTTTTAAAGAATGACACAAACCGAACAACTAAAAAACATCCTGAGGAAAGCAAAGGTAAAAAGATGTGTTCTAAGATCTCTTTTAAATATGCCCTCAGGTTTTACGGCAGGCTATTCCAGAGGCTGGGGTCGTACTAACTAAAGGTTGCCTCTCCATACCTCTTGATCCGAGGCTTTGGGATAGTTAAAAGGTCAGCGCCAGAGGATGTGAGGGACCTGCTGGGCACGTAACTTAAAAGCATGTCTGACATGTATTGGGGTGAACAATCGTGGATTGATTTAAAAACCAATAGAAGAATTGTTAAATGAATTCTAAAACTCACAGGCAGCCAGTACAGAGACCTTAAAACCAGTGTAATGTGTGCTCTCCGTCTGGTCTTGGTCAGTACCCGTGATAAAGCATTCTCTATGTTTTACAGTACAGAGACCTTAGAACCGGTGTAATGTGTGCTCTCAGTCTGGTCTTGGTCAGTACCCGTGCTCCAGCATTCTCTATGTTTTACAGTACAGAGACCTTAGAACCGGTGTAATGTGTGCTCTCAGTCTGGTCTTGGTCAGTACCCGTGCTGCAGCATTCTCTATGTTTTACAGTACAGAGACCTTAGAACCGGTGTAATGTGTGCTCTCAGTCTGGTCTTGGTCAGTACCCGTGCTGCAGCATTCTCCATGTTTTACAGTACAGAGAGCTTAGAACCGGTGTAATGTATGCTCTCAGTCTGGTCTTGGTCAGTACCCGTGCTGCAGCATTCTGTATGTTTTACAGTACAGAGACCTTAGAACCGGTGTAATGTGTGCTCTCAGTCTGGTCTTGGTCAGTACCCATGCTGCAGCATTCTCTATGTTTTACAGTACAGAGAACCTGTAATGTCTGCTCTCAGTCTGGTCTTGGTCAGTACCCAAGCTTAGAACCGGTGTAATGTATGCTCTCAGTCTGGTCTTGGTCAGTACCCGTGCTGCAGCATTCTGTATGTTTTACAGTACAGAGACCTTAGAACCTGTGTAATGTGTGCTCTCAGTCTGGTCTTGGTCAGTACCCGTGCTGCAGCATTCTCTATGTTTTACAGTACAGAGAGCTTAGAACCTGTGTAATGTGTGTTCTCAGTCTGGTCTTGGTCAGTACCCGTGCTGCAGCATTCTCTATGTTTTACAGTACAGAGACCTTAGAACCTGTGTAATGTGTGCTCTCAGTCTGGTCTTGGTCAGTACCCGTGCTCCAGCATTCTGTATGTTTTACAGTACAGAGACCTTAGAACCTGTGTAATGTGTGCTCTCTGTCTGGTCTTGGTCAGTACCCATGCTGCAGCATTCTGTATTTTTTACAGTACAGAGAGCTTAGAACCAGTGTAATGTGTGTTCTCTGTCTGGTCTTGGTCAGTACCCGTGATAAAGCATTCTCTATGTTTTACAGTACAGAGACCTTAGAACCGGTGTAATGTGTTCTCTGTCTGGTCTTGGTCAGTACCCGTGCTGCAGCATTCTGTATGTTTTACAGTACAGAGAGCTTAGAACCGGTGTAACAGTCTGGTCTTGGTCAGTACCCGGCTCCAGCATTCTGTATGTTTTACAGTACAGAGACCTTAGAACCGGTGTAATGTGTTCTCTGTCTGGTCTTGGTCAGTACCCGTGCTGCAGCATTCTGTATGTTTTACAGTACAGAGAGCTTAGAACCGGTGTAATGTGTGCTCTCAGTCTGGTCTTGGTCAGTACCCGGCTCCAGCATTCTGTATGTTTTACAGTACAGAGAGCTTAGAACCGGTGTAATGTGTTCTCTGTCTGGTCTTGGTCAGTACCCGTGCTGCAGCATTCTGTATGTTTTACAGTACAGAGAGCTTAGAACCGGTGTAATGTGTGCTCTCAGTCTGGTCGTCTGGTCTTGTATGTTTTACAGTACCCGTGATAACCTCAGTCGTGCTACCCGGCTCCAGCATTCTGTATGTTTTACAGTACAGAGAGCTTAGAAGAACCTGGTCTTGTAATTCTGTATGTTTTACAGTACAGAGAGCTTAGAACCGGTGTAATCTGTGTTCTCTGTCTGGTCTTGGTCAACCCGTGCTGCAGCATTCTGTATGTTTTACAGTACAGAGAGCTTAGAACCGGTGTAATGTGTCTCTCAGTCTGGTCTTGGTCAGTACCCGGCTCCAGCATTCTGTATGTTGGCCTGGTCTTGGTCAGTACCAGCATTCCTGTATTAATGTTCTCTCTGGTCTTGGTCAGTACCCGTGCTGCAGCATTCTGATGTTTTACAGTACAGAGCTTAGAACCGGTGTAATGTGTTGCTCTCAGTCTGGTCTTGGTCAGTAGTGCAGCATTCTGTAATGTGTTTTACAGTACAGTTTTACAGTACAGAGAGCTTAGAACCGGTGTAATGTGTGCTCTCAGTCTGGTCTTGGTCAGTACCCGGCTCCAGCATTCTGTATGTTTTACAGTACAGAGACCTTAGAACCGGTGTAATGTGTTCTCTGTCTGGTCTTGGTCAGTACCCGTGCTGCAGCATTCTGTATGTTTTACAGTACAGAGAGCTTAGAACCGGTGTAATGTGTTCTCTCAGTCTGGTCTTGGTCAGTACCCGTGATAAAGCATTCTGTATGTTTTACAGTACAGAGACCTTAGAACCGGTGTAATGTGTGCTCTCAGTCTGGTCTTGGTCAGTACCCGTGCTGCAGCATTCTCTATGTTTTGCAGTTGACCAATGTCTTTCTTGGTTAGACCAGACAGGAGAGCATTACAGTCACCCATGCTTTTTGTAGTAAAAGCATAGATGAGCCTCTCTGTATCAGCCTGAGAAGGAAACGGCCGCACCGTGGCCAATCTTCCCCAGGTGGGAAAAAAAGATATTTAGATCACATTCCTAATGTGTGATTCAAAGTTCTGTTCAGAATCTAAAATAACGCCCAGGTTTTTTACCTGGTGTTTTATCGTTATTGTCCCTGAATTAAAATGTGCGGCCAGATTCTCTCCATGTGCTTTGGCTCCAACAATAAATACCTCGGTCTTGTCTTGATTTAGCTGGAGGAAGTTGTGAGCCATCCAAGTGCTAAAATCACTATACTGTCTAATAATTTATCCGTGGAGCTAAAATCCTCTGGTGACACAGAAATATAAAGCTGTGTATCGTCTGCGTTGCAGTGAACATCAATGCTGTGCTTTCTGATAACGCCGCTAGGGGTTCAAATATATAAACTGAGCAGAACCGGATACAAAATCAAATAATGTGGAACGCCACATGTGATATGTATTTTCTTTGAGTTATGTTCACCAAGGGTGACAAAAAAACTCTCAACTGGTAAAATAGGTCCTAAACCCATTTAGAACTGGACCGGAGAGGCCAACCCACCTCTCCAGTCTGCCCAGAAGGACATCATGGTCAACCGTTTCGAATGTAGCACTTAAATATAAGAGTAAAAGAACAGAGAGCTGTTTGGTATCTGTGTTGACTCTAAGATCATTTACCACTTTAACTAAGGCTGTCTCTGTGCTGTGGTGGGTATGAAAAAACAGTTGGCACTTAAAAAATCATTTAGCCGTTTGAACACCAATTTCTACAGAAGTTTGCTAAAGAATGGAGGGTTGGATATTGGCCGAAAATTGCTAAGAGCTGAAGAATATAGATTACTTTTCTTCAGAAAGGGTGTCACCATATCAGTTTTTAGTGCCGTGGGGAAAGTGCCTGTGAACACGAAGTGATTAACAATAGCTTGCACTTCTTCAGATAAAAACTGTTTTGAAGAAGGTGGTGGGGATAGGATTGAGAAGGAAGGTAGAAAGCTTAAGTTGTGATATCACTCTCCTAAACATGTCTGTGTCAACCAGAGAAGCTAAATCCATAGTGCCTTTGTGTGGTAGGCCAGCGCGTTCTGAAAGTATTCAGAGCTCTTGACTTTTTACACATTTTGTTACGTTACAGATTTATTCTAAAATTGATTTCATTTTATTTTTTTCACATCTACACATAATACCCCGTAATGAAAAAACATTTATACATTTTTGCAAATTTATTTTAAAAAAAAAACATGCTGAAATCACATTTACATAAGTATTCAGACCCTTTACTCAATGTTGAAGCACCTTTGGCAGCCATTACAGCCTTGAGTCTTCTTGGGTATGACGCTACAAGCTTGGCACATCTGTATTTGAGGAGTTCCTCCCATTATTCTCTGCAGATCCTCTCAAGCTCTGTCAGGTTGGATGGGGAGCGTTGCCCCCAGTCTGAGGTGCTGAGCACTCTGGAGCAAGTTTTCATTGTCCTGTTGGATCTCTCTGTACTTTGCTCCGTTCATCTTCGCCTGTAGTCTACCCGTCCCTGCCACCGTAGGGATGGTGCCATGTTGCGTCCAGATGTGACACTTGTCATCAGACCAGAGAATCTTGTTTCTCATGGTCTTAGAGTCTTTAGGTGCCTTTTGGCAAACTCAAGCGGGCTGTCAAGTGTTTTTACTGAGGAGCGGCTTCTGTCTGGCCACTCTACCATAAAGGCCTGATTGGTGGAGTGCTGCAGAGATGGATGTCCTTCTGGAAGGTTCTCCCATCTCGACAGACGAACTCTACAGCTCTGTCAGAGTGACCATAAGGATTCTTGGACA
This sequence comes from Oncorhynchus nerka, assembly GCF_034236695.1. Classification (NCBI taxonomy): domain Eukaryota; kingdom Metazoa; phylum Chordata; class Actinopteri; order Salmoniformes; family Salmonidae; genus Oncorhynchus; species Oncorhynchus nerka. Next base: position 81,379 of record NW_027039733.1, on the reverse strand, counting down.
CCTCCCTGACCAAGGCCTTTCTCCCCCGATTGCTCAGTTTGTCCGGGCGGCCAGCTCTATGAAGAGTCTTTGTGTTTCCAAACTTCTTCCATTTAAGAATGATGGCGGACACTGTGTTCTTGAGGACCTTCAATGCTGCAGAAATATTTTGGTACCCTTCCACAGATCTGTGCCTTGACACAATCCTGTCTCTGAGCTCTACGGACAATTCCTTTGACCTCTTGGCTTGGTTTTTGCTCTGACATGCACTGTCAACTGTGGGAACTTGTATAGACAGGTGTGTGCCTTTCCAAATCATGTCCAATAAATTGAATTTACCCCAGGTGAACTCCAATCAAGTTGTAGAATCATCTCAAGGATGATCAATGGAAACAGGATGCACCTGAGCTCAATTTAGTGTCTCATAGTAAAGGGTCTGAATACTTATGTAAGGTATTTCTGTTTTTTATTTTTAATAAATGTGCAAACATTTCTAAAATCCTGTTTTCGCTTTGTCATTGTTGGGTATTGTGTGTAGATTGCTGATTACATTGTTTTACTTAATCTATTTTAGAAAAAGGTTGTAACGTAACAAAATGTGGAAAAAGTCAAGGGAATCTGAATACTTTCCAAAGGCACTGTATCATCATACTTCTCATCAGGTCTAAAATATACAGCAATCTCCTCACATTTAGATGTGGAGGAAAGTTCACATAGGTTTGCGAGGGTAGAATTTATCAGGACATCAATGGTGGAGAAGAGCACTCTCAAATGAATAGTGATCAAGTTAGAAAAAGGAGAGCGTCTAGCTAAATGCCTTGTTGTTAGTTACTCTCTCGGAATATCACAATGGACCTGCAACTTTGGCTTTCTCCACTTCCACTCTGCCTTTCTGCAATCTCTCTTTAATGGGTTCATTTCCTCACTTATCCATGGGCCCTGTAACATGTTGGATGATATTTTGTATTTTTTATTTAACCTTTATTTAACTAAGCAAGTCAGTTAAGAATACATTATTATTTACAATGACGGCAATAATTTACAATAAAATTCCATAAAGCTAAAAAGATTCATAAATTCCAAAGTCCTTGGAGTCTCTTTGTCAACTATGATTAAAATCACCCAACACAATGATTTTATCATCGTTCTCAAGGACAATAGACAATAGTTCAGATATATCAGTAAATAAAGTGGGGCAGTGCTTTGGTGGTCTATACAGGTTTATGGCCTAAACTGGTGGCTGACATTTAAACAGTATAGCACGATGCTCAAAAGACCCAAACCAAATATATTTAGAGCTGAGAGCATTAGTAGAAATAGAGGCCGTCTCCCATCTGTGTTACATTTTCCTATAGAGTATGAAAGCTGTAGTCCGGGGTGGAAGCTTCGATAAGAGCAGCACTACAGTCTGACGACAGCCATGTTTCAGTGAGAAACATCCAATCAACTTTGCGCTCAGTAATGAGGTCATTCACGAGAAAGGTTTTCCCATTGATTGCTGTAACATTTAAAAGCACCATTTTCATTGAGTTGTGGGCCACTCTGCCTCGAGGTAACCAATGGAATAACAACCAAATGATTAACATTACAACCAGGTTTTCTGACCGTCTACAATCTATCATAATGGTAGGAGATGACAGTTTGGATAAACTCACTAGAAGGCGGGGTTGAAGGTTAAAGGAACATATGGTTACTCACATATGGTTGCCAAGTCCTCTGTTGCTAATTCTGACAGGGAGAACTGGAGCACTACCAGACCCTGTCTGTCAGTCTCTAAAACAGTTTGATGTTGCTGGGACTGGATCAGTACCAGACCCTGTCTGTCAGTCTCTAAAACAGTTTGATGTTGCTGGGACTGGATCAGTACCAGACCCTGTCTGTCAGTCTCTCTCTGGGAAAGTACAGACCCTTTGTCAGTCTCTAAAACAGTTTGATTGCTGGGACTGGATCAGTACCAGACCCTGTCTGTCAGTCTCTAAAACAGTTTGGTGTTGCTGGAACTGGATCAGTACCAGACCCTGTCTGTCAGTCTCTAAAACAGTTT
>NW_027039733.1:53687-78856 GCF_034236695.1 Oncorhynchus nerka | reverse complement strand
AGACCCTGTCTGTCAGTCTCTAAAACAGTTTGATGTTGCTGGGACTGGATCAGTACCAGACCCTGTCTGTCAGTCTCTAAAACAGTTTGATGTTGCTGGGACTGGATCAGTACCAGACCCTGTCTGTCAGTCTCTAAAACAGTTTGATGTTGCTGGGACTGGATCAGTACCAGACCCTGTCTGTCAGTCTCTAAAACAGTTTGGTGTTGCTGGAACTGGATCAGTACCAGACCCTGTCTGTCAGTCTCTAAAACAGTTTGATGTTGCTGGGACTGGATCAGTACCAGAACCTGTCTGTCAGTCTCTAAAACAGTTTGATGTTGCTGGGACTGGATCAGTACCAGACCCTGTCTGCCAGTCTCTAAAACAGTTTGATGTTGCTGGGACTGGAGCACTACCAGACCCTGTCTGTCAGTCTCTAAAACAGTTTGATGTTGCTGGGACTGGATCAGTACCAGACCCTGTCTGTCAGTCTCTAAAACAGTTTGATGTTGCTGGGACTGGAACAGTACCAGACCCTGTCTGTCAGTCTCTAAAACAGTTTGATGTTGCTGGGACTGGAGCACTACCAGACCCTGTCTGTCAGTCTCTAAAACAGTTTGATGTTGCTGGGACTGGATCAGTACCAGACCCTGTCTGTCAGTCTCTAAAACAGTTTGATGTTGCTGGGACTGGGTCAGAAACCAGATCCTGTCTGTCAGTCTCTAAAACAGTTTTATCTTGCTGGGACTGGATCAGTACCAGACCCTGTCTGTCAGTCTCTAAAACAGTTTGATGTTGCTGGGACTGGATCAGTACCATACCCTGTCTGTCAGTCTCTAAAACAGTTTGATGTTGCTGGGACTGGGTCTCTACCAGACCTTGCCTGTCAGTCTCTAAAACAGTTTGATGTTGCTGGAAATGATCCTGGAACCGCTGCAGTTAGGGTGAATCCTGTCTCTTTTAAAACATTGACACAAAAAAAGACATTCCTGTCTTTGCAAAGTTTCTTCAGGTACTTGTTCAGGGCAAAGAGTCGGCTGAAATGTTCTGAACCCCTTCGTTAGCACAGGAGGGGGTCAGAGATCAGTCTTCTCTTCCCTGTGCTAACGAGGGTGTAGTCCTCCCTCAGTTGATCAGATCGCCTAAAACTAAGGTTGTTAAAACCCACGTGGGCGATGATGGTGTCACTATTGGAGTAATTGGCCAGAACTGAGGGCAGGAGGGAGTTGATGTCATGGTCACGGGCTCCTGGGTGACAGTGGACTTCGGTCCACAGATTGTAGGCAGGACAAGATCTCTCACCATCGAACTGCCCACATGGATGGTGGTTGGGATGGAACCAGATGGGGAAGGGAACTGCTGAACTGCGGTGGCCGTGGGGGAGGGAGCCACTGGGCGGCCGCCGGCTGGCGGTCTACACCCAGAATCCGTGCTGTGGGCCAAAGCTGTTTGATAGCTGGATCGGATCTTCTCAGGATAGATGAAGGGTGGCCAGACTGCCTCCCGATCTCCTACGCCCCAAGTGTGTCCAGTCACCCATGGGGCCGTGGTGTTGAGATTAACATCTGCCAGTTGGATTGGGACAGATCAACGCCACGCGACTCAACGACAGCTTTGCTATAAGAGGCATTTAAAACTGAGATTAGGGTTGCCTGGGTTACAGAAAGGTCGGTGTACTTATAAAGCAGGTTATCCGTTTTCTCTCAGCGAAGCCAACAGTCAGAGGAACTCTTCCCTAAGCTGCTTGATGGTGGTGCATTTAGGGCAAACAAATCCCTGTCCGTTTTCCAGTTCCACCTTATCTTCATCGTGTGGAAAACATCTCACACATGACGCATCTGTACCCAGCCGTGGATAAAACCATAGGTGGGCTAGCACTGCTAGCGTTAGCCTTCTCCTTTTTCAGGACAGCTAGAAGCTAACTGCTACTTAACTAGAATCAACCAATGCAAGTCTACTGTAGGTATTGACTGAGGACAGTGATGCAGACTGGACCAGTCTACTGTATGTATTGACTGAGGACAGTGATGTAGAGTGGTACAGACTGGACCAGTCTACTGTATGCATTGAATGAGGACAGTGATACAGACTGGACCAGTCTACTGTATGTATTGACTGAGGACAGTGATGTAGAGTGGTACAGACTGGACCAGTCTACTGTATGTATTGACTGAGGACAGTGATACAGACTGGACCAGTCTACTGTATGTATTGACTGAGGACAGTGATGTAGAGTGGTACAGACTGGACCAGTCTACTGTATATATTGACTGAGGACAGTGATGCAGAGTGGTACAGACTGGACCAGTCTACTGTATGTATTGACTGAGGACAGTGATGCAGAGTGGTATAGACTGGATCAGTCTACTATATGTATTGACTGAGGACAGTGATGTAGAGTGGTACAGACTGGACCAGTCTACTGTATATATTGACTGAGGACAGTGATGTAGAGTGGTACAGACCGGACCAGTCTACTGTATATCTGGACTGAGGACAGTGATACAGACTGGACCAGTCTACTGTATATCTGGACTGAGGACAGTGATACAGACTGGACCAGTCTACTGTATATATTGACTGAGGACAGTGATACAGACTGGACCAGTCTACTGTATATCTGGACTGAGGACAGTGATACAGACCGGACCAGTCTACTGTATATCTGGACTGAGGACAGTGATACAGACTGGACCAGTCTACTGTATATCTGGACTGAGGACAGTGATACAGACTGGACCAGTCTACTGTATATATTGACTGAGGACAGTGATACAGACTGGACCAGTCTACTGTATATCTGGACTGAGGACAGTGATACAGACCGGACCAGTCTACTGTATATCTGGACTGAGGACAGTGATGTAGAGTGATACAGACTGGACCAGTCTACTGTATATCTGGACTGAGGACAGTGATGTAGAGTGGTACAGACTGCACCAGTCTACTGTATATCTGGACTGAGGACAGTGATACAGACTGGACCAGTCTACTGTATATATTGACTGAGGACAGTGATGTAGAGTGGTACAGACTGGACCAGTCTACTGTATATCTGGACTGAGGACAGTGATGTAGAGTGATACAGACTGGACCAGTCTACTGTATATCTGGACTGAGGACAGTGATGTAGAGTGGTACAGACTGGACCAGTCTACTGTATATCTGGACTGAGGACAGTGATACAGACTGGACCAGTCTACTGTATATATTGACTGAGGACAGTGATGTAGAGTGGTACAGACTGGACCAGTCTACTGTATATCTGGACTGAGGACAGTGATGTAGAGTGATACAGACTGGACCAGTCTACTGTATATCTGGACTGAGGACAGTGATACAGACTGGACCAGTCTACTGTATGTATTGACTGAGGACAGTGATGTAGAGTGGTACAGACTGGACCAGTCTACTGTATATATTGACTGAGGACAGTGATGCAGAGTGGTACAGACTGGACCAGTCTACTGTATGTATTGACTGAGGACAGTGATGCAGAGTGGTATATAGACTGGATCAGTCTACTATATGTATTGACTGAGGACAGTGATGTAGAGTGGTACAGACTGGACCAGTCTACTGTATATATTGACTGAGGACAGTGATGTAGAGTGGTACAGACTGGACCAGTCTACTGTATATCTGGACTGAGGACAGTGATACAGACTGGACCAGTCTACTGTATATCTGTATATCTACTGTATATATTGACTGAGGACAGTGATACAGACTGGACCAGTCTACTGTATATCTGGACTGAGGACAGTGATACAGACCGGACCAGTCTACTGTATATCTGGACTGAGGACAGTGATACAGACTGGACCAGTCTACTGTATATCTGGACTGAGGACAGTGATACAGACTGGACCAGTCTACTGTATATATTGACTGAGGACAGTGATACAGACTGGACCAGTCTACTGTATATCTGGACTGAGGACAGTGATACAGACCGGACCAGTCTACTGTATATCTGGACTGAGGACAGTGATGTAGAGTGATACAGACTGGACCAGTCTACTGTATATCTGGACTGAGGACAGTGATGTAGAGTGGTACAGACTGCACCAGTCTACTGTATATCTGGACTGAGGACAGTGATACAGACTGGACCAGTCTACTGTATATATTGACTGAGGACAGTGATGTAGAGTGGTACAGACTGGACCAGTCTACTGTATATCTGGACTGAGGACAGTGATGTAGAGTTGTACAGACTGGACCAGTCTACTGTATATATTGACTGAAGACAGTGATGTAGAGTGGTACAGACTGGACCAGTCTACTGTATATCTGGACTGAGGACAGTGATACAGACTGGACCAGTCTACTGTATATATTGACTGAGGACAGTGATGTAGAGTGGTACAGACTGGACCAGTCTACTGTATATCTGGACTGAGGACAGTGATGTAGAGTGATACAGACTGGACCAGTCTACTGTATATCTGGACTGAGGACAGTGATACAGACTGGACCAGTCTACTGTATGTATTGACTGAGGACAGTGATGTAGAGTGGTACAGACTGGACCAATCTACTGTATATATTGAATGAGGACAGTGATACAGACTGGACCAGTCTACTGTATATCTGGACTGAGGACAGTGATACAGACCGGACCAGTCTACTGTTTATCTGGACTGAGGACAGTGATACAGACTGGACCAGTCTACTGTATATCTGGACTGAGGACAGTGATACAGACTGGACCAGTCTACTGTATATATTGACTGAGGACAGTGATACAGACTGGACCAGTCTACTGTATATCTGGACTGAGGACAGTGATACAGACCGGACCAGTCTACTGTATATCTGGACTGAGGACAGTGATACAGACTGGACCAGTCTACTGTATATCTGGACTGAGGACCGTGATGTAGAGTGATACAGACTGGACCAGTCTACTGTATATCTGGACTGAGGACAGTGATGTAGAGTGGTACAGACTGCACCAGTCTACTGTATATCTGGACTGAGGACAGTGATACAGACTGGACCAGTCTACTGTATATATTGACTGAGGACAGTGATGTAGAGTGGTACAGACTGGACCAGTCTACTGTATATCTGGACTGAGGACAGTGATACAGACTGGACCAGTCTACTTTATTTATTGACTGGGGTTCAGTGGAGGGGATGGGGGTTAATAAGATACAACAGGCTCCATAACTAGCCTTCTGCTATCATCTGTATCTAGTGGTGAAGAGGGGACAGATAAAGATGAGAGAGTGAGGGAAGGAGACTGAAAGGAAGGGAGAGAGAGATAGAGATGAGAGTGTGAGGGAGGGAGACTGAGAAGAGAGGGAGGGAGAGTAATAGAGATGAAAGAGGGAGGGAGGGAGGGAGAGAGATAGAGATGAGAGTGTGAGGGAGGGAGACTGAGAAGAGAGGGAGGGAGAGAGCGATGAGAGAGTGAGGGAAGGAGACTGAAAAGAGAGGGAAGGAGGGAGAGAGATAGAGATGAGAGAGTGATGGAGGGAGACTGAAAAGAGAGGTAGGGAGAGACCATGAGTGCAAGACCTCCTTCAGCCTTTAGGTCTGACTCAGAGGCAGTGTGACCAATTCATTATAGTTAAAGAGTCAATGCCCCAGGATGTTTGCACAATTAACAGTAATTCAACACACACGCACACACTCTGTTATTCTCCAACCACACACACATTCTTCGGGAACGTCCGCCATCCTCTGGGAGTATATGCGACCCAGTGTTCCGACACTAATCCTACTGCCTCCGCTCTGAACAATACAATCTGTTCTACAGAGTACTGGGCAGAGAAGATGAGAGAGAGAGGGGGAAGAGGAGATAGGGAAAATGAGAGAGAGGAAGAGGAGAGAGATGGAAGAATAGGGAGAGGGAAGAGGAGAGATATGGAAGAGGCGGGAGAGGGAAGAGGAGAGAGAGGAAGAGGAAGAGGAGAGAGATGGAAGAATAGGGAGAGAGAAGATGAGAGAGAGAGGGGGAAGAGGAGATAGGGAAGAGGAGAGAGAGGAAGAGGAGAGAGATGGAAGAGTAGGGAGAGGGAAGAGGAGAGATAGGGAAGAGGCGGGAGAGGGAAGAGGAGAGAGAGGAAGAGGAGAGAAATGGAAGAGGGAAGATGAGAGAGAGGAGGAGGGAGACAGAAGAGGAGAGAAGGGGAAGAGGAGAGAGAGGGAAGAATAGGGAGAGGGAAGAGGAGAGAGAGGAAGAGGAGAGAGATGGAAGAATAGGGAGAGGGAAGAGGCGAGATAGGGAAGAGGCGGGAGAGGGAAGAGGAGAGAGAGGAGGAGGGAGACAGAAGATGAGAGAAGGGGAAGAGGAGAGAGAGGGAAGAATAGGGAGAGGGAAGAGGAGAAATAGGAAAGAGGAGAGAGAGGGAAGAGGAGAGAAAGAGAAGTGGTGGGAGAGGGAGAGGGAAGAGGAGAGAGAGGGAAGTGGAGAGAGAGGGAAGAGGAGGGAGAGGAAGAGGAGGGAGAGGGAAGAGGGGAGAGAGGGAAGATGAGAGAGAGGGAAGAAGAGAGAGGGAAGAGGAGCGAGAGGGCCGCGGAGATAAAGGATTTAGGATAGAGATGGAAGAGGAGAGAGAGGAAGAGGGGAGAGAAGAAGAGGGGAGAGAGGGGGAAAGGAGATAAAGGGAAGAGGAAGAGGGGAGAGAGGAAGAGAGGAGAGAGGGAAGTGGAGATAAAGGATTTAGGAGAGAGGGGAAGAGGAGAAGGGGAAGAGGGGAGAGAGGAAGAGGAGAGAGAGGGAAGAGGGGAGAGAGGGAAAGTAGAGAGGGGGAAGATGAGAGAGAGAGGAAGAGGAGAGGAGAGGAAGGAGAGAGAGAGGAAGAGGAGAGAGAGGAAGAGGAGAGAGAGTGAAGGGGAGAGAGAGTGAAGAGGAGAGAGAGGGAAGAGGAGAGAGAGGGAAGAGGAGAGAGAGGGAAGATGAGAGAGAGGAAGAGGAGAGAGAGGAAGAGGCGAGAGAGGAAGAGGAGAGGAGAGGAAGAGGAGAGAGAGGAAGAGGATAGAGAGGAAGATGACAGGAGAGGAAGAGGAGAGGAGAGGAGAGGAAGAGCAGAGAGAGGGAGAGGAGAGGAGAGGAAGAGGAGAGAGAGGAAGAAGAGAGGAGAGCAAGAGGAGAAGAGAGGAAGAGGAGAGAGAGAGGAAGAAGAGAGGAGATGGGCACATGACCAAATACATTAAATGCTGCATGTTGTTATGCATTACCTGAACCATCAACAACTACCATTTCAGGTCTGTGCTGTTTTGTCATGTTGAACCTGAACAGAAGAAAACACACATTTTCCTCCCTGTTAAACGTCAGTGGAACAGTGCCTCCATATTGCCATAGCCAGTCATGTATAAGTGATGTATATGTTGTGAACACACTGCCATTACTACCAATGTTCCCTCACATTTTCTTTTATCACTGAGCAAATTTCAGGTCTGCTGAGCACAAACTTGAACATTGGAATAATTTTGTGCAACGTCTGGTGCACGTTTACAGTGAAGACTGAGGCTGTATCCTCTTCAAGTTAGTTTTAACAGAGGTCCCATAGTCTACTGTGGCTATTTGATCATAATGTAGGCCAACCAGAGTGGCCTACCATCAAAAACAATGGAGAAAATAGCAGAAAACGTTTTGAGAAAGGTTTTAACATGGAAATAGCTGTTCTATCATTCAGCCTACAATAGCACCCAATGTGTTGTGTTCAATGTAGACCTACGTTCCATGAGACTTTTACAAAAAACATGCAGGGCCTGACATGAACCTGTTAATGCACTTGTCCTTCAGACAAACAGGTGACTGAACATGTTGTTGTGTAGCTTGATGCCAGAAACCACTTTACAAAATAAAATACATTATTATTCTCATACCATTATTACAGAGAATCAGACTAATGATGCTACCCTCTGCCTATATGATGCTACCCTCTGCCTATATGATGCTACCCTCTGCCTATATGATGCTACCCTCTGCCTATATGATGCTACCCTCTGCCTATATGATGCTACCCTCTGCCTATATGATGCTACCCTCTGCCTATATGATGCTACCCTCTGCCTATATGATGCTACCCTCTGCCTATATGATGCTACCCTCTGCCTATTGGCTACTTAGCTTATTCAAGCCTGTCTCAAAATACAACACTGTCCCTTTAAGACAAAACGATCTTTACCAGATGAGCTTTTCAAAGATGTCTAGAAAAGCACATGTTTTGTCCTCTTGTAGGAAACAATCACTCCCCCATTTGCTGACTACAAATGATCTATATCTGGGCTAATAACTCACTAACTAGCAAAGGATTATAAACAAAATGTACAAATGCTCGGCACATGGCTACATGCATCTCTTCTACCCACGACCGTTCATTCTGTTAAAACAGTCTAGTTCGAAGTGAATGACACAGATCCATATATGGTAATGGTCTATTTGCATAAAGGCCTACTGCAGCTCTGATTGGTTATGCTGTGCTTGTCTGTGTAGAGTACAGGCCTGAGTCCTGCCTGTTAACGATGTGTTCTGCCTACAACAAGATCTCTCGCATAGTTCGTTTTGTTTCGGTAAGTTGCATTGAAAGTGGTAATATTGTGTTGATTAGATCACAATTCCAAAAGTAAAGGGAAACTAAGGGGAGAACTCTAGAGGTGAGTGAAATTCAACCTCTTGCTTCTCTGCAGGGGGCTGATGTTTCTTCTGCACAGCAGTCCCCGGGGAGCTGCGCCTCCACGCCAGAGAGCACAGCTTAGAGAGAGCAGTGATGACTACCGAGACTTCACCAACCCCACGCTCGATTCACTGCAGTCATTTTTAACATTCAGGGTGCTCAACTTCTGCAAAGAATGTGTTAATATTTCACGACGGGTATAATGAGGCCTAAGTATTGAATGAATAACCTTGATGATGCTGATTATGACACTGGTGATTAAGATGATGACAATCTGATAATCATTCTCATTACATTCCCCTATCTCAGACCATCCATCATTATTAATGTGCAGATCATACATTCTGCCGACTGTTTCATTATTAACTGGGACCTGCTATGAAAAAGAGAGACCTGTCTCCGTGAAAAATCATTTTCTATCTTTCACTGTGTAGTTAACCCCTTCGACAGGCTAAAGGACTCTGGCAGCTTTCACATGCTGTTAGGATGTATATTATAGTCCGCCATTTATTTACTTAAAGGGTAATTACTTATTACGAAATTAGTCATTACTGTGGGCTTTCTACATGACCCCGGGGCATGAATGTTGTGTGATTTGGTTTCAATCCAACCTTATAAGTGAGGATTTGACTTTTTTGGGGTCTGAACTATGTATTTTTTATTTATTATGGATCCCCATTGGTTCCTGCCAAGGCAGCAGCTACTCTTCCTAGGGTTTATTATGGATCCCCATTGGTTCCTGCCAAGCAGCAGTTACTCTTCCTGGGGTTTATTATGGATCCCCATTAGTTCCTGCCAAGGCAGCAGCTACTCTTCCTGGGGTTTATTATGGATCCCCATTGGTTCCTGCCAAGGCAGCAGCTACTCTTCCTGGGGTTTATTATGGATCCCTATTGGTTCCTGCCAAGCAGCAGCTACTCTTCCTGGGGTTTATTATGGATCCCCATTGGTTCCTGCCAAGCAGCAGCTACTCTTCCTGGGGTTTATTATGGATCCCCATTGGTTCCTGCCAAGGCAGCAGCTACTCTTCCTGGGGTTTATTATGGATCCCCAATGGTTCCTGCCAAGCAGCAGCTACTCTTCCTGGGGTTTATTATGGATCCCCATTGGTTCCTGCCAAGGCAGCAGCTACTCTTCCTGGGGTTTATTATGGATCCCCATTAGTTCCTGCCAAGGCAGCAGCTACTCTTCCTGGGGTTTATTATGGATCCCCATTAGTTTATTATGGATCCCCATTAGTTCCTGCCAAGCAGCAGCTACTCTTCCTGGGGTTTATTATGGATCTCCATTAGTTCCTGCCAAGGCAGCAGCTACTCTTCCTGGGGTTTATTATGGATCTCCATTAGTTCCTGCCAAGCAGCAGCTACTCTTCCTGGGGTTTATTATGGATCCCCATTAGTTCCTGCCAAGGCAGCAGCTACTCTTCCTGGGGTTTATTATGGATCTCCATTAGTTCCTGGCAAGCAGCAGCTACTCTTCCTGGGGTTTATTATGGATCCCCATTGGTTCCTGCCAAGCAGCAGTTACTCTTTCTGGGGGTTATTATGGATCTCCATTAGTTCCTGCCATGCAGCAGCTACTCTTCCTGGGGTTTATTATGGATCTCCATTAGTTCCTGCCATGCAGCAGCTACTCTTCCTGGGGTTTATTATGGATCCCCATTAGTTTATTATGGATCCCCATTAGTTCCTGCCAAGCAGCAGCTACTCTTCCTGGGGTTTATTATGGATCTCCATTAGTTCCTGCCAAGGCAGCAGCTACTCTTCCTGGGGTTTATTATGGATCTCCATTAGTTCCTGCCAAGCAGCAGCTACTCTTCCTGGGGTTTATTATGGATCTCCATTAGTTCCTGCCAAGCAGCAGCTACTCTTCCTGGGGTTTATTATGGATCCCCATTAGTTCCTGCCAAGGCAGCAGCTACTCTTCCTGGGGTTTATTATGGATCTCCATTAGTTCCTGGCAAGCAGCAGCTACTCTTCCTGGGGTTTATTATGGATCCCCATTGGTTCCTGCCAAGCAGCAGTTACTCTTTCTGGGGGTTATTATGGATCTCCATTAGTTCCTGCCATGCAGCAGCTACTCTTCCTGGGGTTTATTATGGATCTCCATTAGTTCCTGCCATGCAGCAGCTACTCTTCCTGGGGTTTATTATGGATCTCCATTAGTTCCTGCCAAGCAGCAGCTACTCTTCCTGGGGTTTATTATGGATCTCCAATGGTTCCTGCCAAGCAGCAGCTACTCTTCCTGGGGTTTATTATGGATCCCCATTGGTTCCTGCCAAGCAGCAGCTACTCTTCCTGGGGTTTATTATGGATCCCCATTAGTTCCTGCCAAGCAGCAGCTACTCTTCCTGGGGTTAATTATAGATCCCCATTGGTTCCTGCCAAGCAGCAGCTACTCTTCCTGGGGTTTATTATGGATCCCCATTGGTTCCTGCCAAGCAGCAGCTACTCTTCCTGGGGTTTATTATGGATCTCCATTAGTTTATTATGGATCCTCATAATTTGCAACATGTTTTGTGCATAGTTCCAGATTGAAAAAGTCCAACCCTACCCTCAGTGACACGTTAGATCATAGGTGTATAATATACATGCTCACCCTGGGTCAGAGCTTGTCTAGACGATGTGTTGACCCTGGGTCAGAGCTTGTCTAGACAATGTTTTGAACCTGGGTCAGAGCTTGTCTAGACAATGTTTTGACCCTGGGTCAGAGCTTGTCTTGACAATGTTTTGACTATGGGTCAGAGCTTGTCTAGACAATGTTTTGACTATTGGTCAGAGCTTGTCTAGACAATGTTTTGACCCTGGGTCAGGGCTTGTTTAGATGATGTGTTGACCCTGAGTCATGGCTTGTCTAGATGGTGTGTTGACCCTGGGTCAGGGCTTGTCTAGATGATGTGTTGACCCTGGGTCAGGGCTTGTCTAGATGATGTGTTGACCCTGGGTCAGGGCTTGTCTACATGATGTGTTGACCCTGGGTCAGGACTGGTCTAGATGATGTGTTGACCCCCTGGGTCAGGACTTGTCTACATGATGTGTTGACCCCCTGGGTCAGGACTTGTCTAGATGATGTGTTGACCCTGGGTCAGGGCTTATCTAGATGATGTGTAGACCCTGGGTCAGGGCTTGTCTACATGATGTGTTGACCCTGGGTCAGGGCTTGTCTAGATGATGTGTTGAACCTGGGTCAGGACTTGTCTAGATGATGTGTTGACCCTGGGTCAGGGCTTGTCTTGATGATGTGTTGACCCTGGGTCAGGACTTGTCTAGATGATGTGTTGACCCTGGGTCAGGGCTTGTCTAGATGATGTGTTGACCCTGGGTCAGGGCTTGTCTTGATGATGTGTTGACCCTGGGTCAGGGCTTGTCTAGATGATGTGTTGACCCTGGGTCAGGGCTTGTCTTGATGATGTGTTGACCCTGGGTCAGGGCTTGTCTAGATGATGTGTTGACCCCTAGGTCAGGGCTTGTCTAGATGATGTGTTGACCCTGGGTCAGGGCTTGTCTAGATGATGTGTTGACCCTGGGTCAGGGCTTGTCTAGATGATGTGTTGACCCTGGGTCAGGGCTTGTCTAGATGATGTGTTGACCCTGGGTCAGGGCTTGTCTAGATGATGTGTTGACCCTGGGTCAGGGCTTGTCTAGATGATGTGTTGACCCTGGGTCAGGGCTTGTCTAGATTATGTGTTGACCCTGGGTCAGAGCTTGCCTTGATTATGTGTTGACCCTGGGTCAGAGCTTGTCTTGATTATGTGTTGACCCTCGGTCAGGGCTTGTCTAGATGATGTGTTTGCGTGTTTGTGAGCAGGTTAGCCCTGTGCCACAGATGGCATGGCATAATAACCAGATGGGTACAGCTCCCGTAACCCACTCCTGGCAGAGACAATTGTTGCTTGACTAGCGTTGCCAAACAACCCATTAACACAGCAGGAAACGGTTTCATCTCTCTATCTGTATGAATGGATATCCGGGAGCTTTAACCAATATGATAATTTTGGTATATTTTCAACAATAGTTAACGCCCCCATCATCTATAGGATTCATAGGAAACCAGGGGACATCAAACATCTGTTTTCGGCCTCCCAACAGCAAACTTTAAAAACCCATGACTATAATTGGATCACTGTGATTCTAATGGCATTTTAGTGAACGCTATTTCCTTTAATCTCTCTCTCTCTCTCTTCACCTTTTCATTACTGGAAGTGTGAACCTGCTCATTAACCATCGTTCACTCACTCCATATCTCCTCTTTACTCCCACACGACCTCTCTCTCTCTCTCTCTCTCTCTCTCTCTCTCTCTCTCTCTCTCTCTCTCTCTCTCTCTCTCTCTCTCAAGGCATACAGGCAGCAGATTCCTGAAAGCTAAGGGCGGCTGGGGGAGAGAAATGCCTCCCAGGATTAGTTAGTAATCTGGGTCTTTGGTCTCGAGGATTCACCCTCTGCCTACCACCCCTTGGAACACTGGGAGATTTGTCTGTGGGGCTGCGGGGTGAGAGGGGTGTGGGGTGAGACTGACAGGGGTGCTCGTTAGCGAGGTTGGGGGAGGATTAAGAACCTTTGTGAAGGGGGTGGGGGGCGGTTGGAGGAGGCGGACAAATGGTAGTTTTGTGAGGGTGAACTTGAGACTGAAGCCTCAGGTTTAGACATGGACTGGTGCAGAGACGTACCTGAAGGTGTCATGGCACAGACTGATTAATGGTAGGGGGAAGGTTGGCTTTCTTGGGAAGGGGGAGCCAGGGAGAAGGTTGAGGCTTTTGGGCAGAGGGGAGAAAGGGGAGAGGTTGATTTTGTTGGGAAGAGGGGAGGCGGGGAGAAGATTGATGTTGTTGGGAAGGCAGGGAGAAGGTTGATGTTGTTGGGGGACGCAGAGGAGAGGCTGATATTGTTGGGCAGAGAGGGGGAGAGGTTCATGTTGTTGGGCAGAGGGGGAGAGGTTCATGTTGTTGGGCAGAGGGGAGAGGTTCATGTTGTTGGGCAAAGGGGGAGAGGTTCATGTTGTTGGGTGGAGGGGGAGAGGTTCATGTTGTTGGGCAAAGGGGGAGAGGTTCATGTTGTTGGGTGGAGGGGGAGAGAGGTTCATGTTGTTGGGTGGAGGGAAAGAGGTTCATCTTGTTGGGTGGAGGGGGAAAGGTTCATGTTGTTGGGTGGAGGAGGAGAGGTTCATGTTGTTGGGTGGAGGGGGAGAGGTTCATGTTGTTGGGTGGAGGGGGAAAGGTTCATGTTGTTGGGTGGAGGGGGCGAGGTTCATGTTGTTGGGTGGAGGGGGAGAGGTTCATGTTGTTGGGTGGAGGGGGAGAGGTTCATGTTGTTGGGTGGAGGAGGAGAGGTTCATGTTGTTGGGTGGAGGGGGAGAGGTTCATGTTGTTGGGTGGAGGGGGAGAGGTTCATGTTGTTGGGTGGAGGGGAGAGGTTCATGTTGTTGGGTGGAGGGGGAGAGGTTCATGTTGTTGGGTGGAGGGGAGAGGTTCATGTTGTTGGGTGGAGGGGGAGAGGTTCATGTTGTTGGGTGGAGGGGAGAGGTTCATGTTGTTGGGTGGAGGGGGAGAGGTTCATGTTGTTGGGTGGAGGGGGAGAGGTTCATGTTGTTGGGTGGAGGGGGAGAGGTTCATGTTGTTGGGTGGAGGGGGAGAGTTCATGTTGTTGGGTGGAGGGGGAGAGGTTCATGTTGTTGGGTGGAGGGGGAGAGGTTCATGTTGTTGGGTGGAGGGGAGAGGTTCATGTTGTTGGGTGGAGGGGAGAGGTTCATGTTGTTGGGTGGAGGGGAGAGGTTCATGTTGTTGGGTGGAGGGGGAGAGGTTCATGTTGTTGGGTGGAGGGGGAGAGGTTCATGTTGTTGGGTGGAGGGTTGTTGGGTGGAGGGGAGAGTTCATGTTGTTGGGTGGAGGGGAGAGGTTCATGTTGTTGGGTGGAGGGGAGAGGTTCATGTTGTTGGGTGGAGGGGAGAGGTTCATGTTGTTGGGTGGAGGGGAGAGGTTCATGTTGTTGGGTGGAGGGGAGAGGTTCATGTTGTTGGGTGGAGGGGGAGAGGTTCATGTTGTTGGGTGGAGGGGGAGAGGTTCATGTTGTTGGGTGGAGGGGAGAGGTTCATGTTGTTGGGTGGAGGGGGAGAGGTTCATGTTGTTGGGTGGAGGAGGGAGAGGTTCATGTTGTTGGGTGGAGGGGGAGAGGTTCATGTTGTTGGGTGGAGGGGAGAGGTTCATGTTGTTGGGTGGAGGGGGAGAGGTTCATGTTGTTGGGTGGAGGGGGAGAGGTTCATGTTGTTGGGTGGAGGGGGAGAGGTTCATGTTGTTGGGTGGAGGGGGAGAGGTTCATGTTGTTGGGTGGAGGGGAGAGGTTCATGTTGTTGGGTGGAGGGGAGAGGTTCATGTTGTTGGGTGGAGGGGGAGAGGTTCATGTTGTTGGGTGGAGGGGGAGAGGTTCATGTTGTTGGGTGGAGGGGGAGAGTTCATGTTGTTGGGTGGAGGGGAGAGGTTCATGTTGTTGGGTGGAGGGGGAGAGGTTCATGTTGTTGGGTGGAGGGGGAGAGGTTCATGTTGTTGGGTGGAGGGGAGAGGTTCATGTTGTTGGGTGGAGGGGGAGAGGTTCATGTTGTTGGGTGGAGGAGGAGAGGTTCATGTTGTTGGGTGGAGGGGGAGAGGTTCATGTTGTTGGGTGGAGGGGGAGAGGTTCATGTTGTTGGGTGGAGGGGGAGAGGTTCATGTTGTTGGGTGGAGGGGGAGAGGTTCATGTTGTTGGGTGGAGGGGGAAAGGTTCATGTTGTTGGGTGGAGGGGGAGAGGTTCATGTTGTTGGGTGGAGGGGGAGAGGTTCATGTTGTTGGGTGGAGGGGGAGAGGTTCATGTTGTTGGGTGGAGGGGGAGAGGTGGTGTTGCCAAGTAGTATTCCTCCATATTCTGGGTGTAAGCCAAGTAGTATCCGCGATCATCTGGGTCCAAGCCAAGTAGTATTCCTGTTGCCATTAGACCAAAGTAACACTTTAACATCTTCTCCAGAAATGCTAGAAACAGCTAATAAATCATAATAAACCAGGATCTTGTAAAGTACACGTGTCAAACTCATTCCATGGAGGGCCGAGTGTGCGGGTTTCCCTCCTCCCTTGTACTTGAATGATGAATTAAGGTCACTAATTAGTAAAGAACTCCCCTCTGTCTTAATTTAAAGGAACCAACCAAAACCCGCAGACACTAGGCATTCCATGGAATGAGTTTGACACCCCTGTTGTAAAGGTCAAAAACATGGCTGCCGGGAGCCAATTTAACTTCTTTGAGTGACTTTGTCACAGCGCTGACAGGTGGCCAAACGGAACCCTATTCTACAGGTCAGCTACTATGACCCTTGGCCTGCGTGCTACATTTCAGGAGGGAATGGATCAAGAGGTCAGTTGTGACTGGTAAGTGTTGATATGGCCAGATACTAAACAAGGTAAGGGATGTACTGAGCACAGCGCGGCAGTACAGCATGCCACCAGAACGCATTGATCAATTGATTGGCAGGAGTGTACAACCATAGATGGGGTCTTAATGCTTACTCTCTAAGGAACCAGTCGTTATGTTAGGTGTGGATGGGGTCTTACTCTCTAAGGAACCAGTCGTTATGTTAGGTGTGGATGGGGTTTTACTCTCTAAGGAACAGAACCAGTCGTTATGTTAGGTGTGGATGAGGTCTTACTCTCTAAGGAACAGAACCAGTCGTTATGTTAGGTGTGGATGGGGTCTTACTCTCTAAGGAACCAGTCGTTATGTTAGGTGTGGATGGGGTCTTACTCTCTAAGGAACAGAACCAGTCATTATGTTAGGTGTGGATGGGGTCTTACTCTCTAAGGAACAGAACCAGTCGTTATGTTAGGTGTGGATGGGGTCTTACTCTCTAAGGAACAGAAGTAGTCATTATGTTAGGTGTGGATGGGGTCTTACTCTCTAAGGAACAGAACCAGTCCTTATGTTAGGTGTGGATGAGGTCTTACTCTCTAAGGAACAGAAGTAGTCATTATGTTAGGTGTGGATGGGGTCTTACTCTCTGAGGAACAGAACCAGTCGTTATGTTAGGTGTGGATGGGGTCTTACTCTCTAAGGAACAGAACCAGTCGTTATGTTAGGTGTGGATGGGGTCTTACTCTCTAAGGAACAGAACCAGTCGTTATGTTAGGTGTGGATGGGGTCTTACTCTCTAAGGAACAGAACCAGTCGTTATGTTAGGTGTGGATGGGGTCTTACTCTCTAAGGAACAGAAGTAGTCATTATGTTAGGTGTGGATGGGGTCTTACTCTCTAAGGAACAGAACCAGTCCTTATGTTAGGTGTGGATGAGGTCTTACTCTCTAAGGAACAGAACCAGTCGTTATGTTAGGTGTGGATGGGGTCTTCCTCTCTAAGGAACAGAACCAGTCGTTATGTTAGGTGTGGATGGGGTCTTATTATCCTAAGGAACAGAACCAGTCGTTATGTTAGGTGTGGATGGGGTCTTACTCTCTAAGGAACAGAACCAGTCATTATGTTAGGTGTGGATGGGGTCTTATTCTCTAAGGAACAGAACCAGTCGTTATGTTAGGTGTGGATGGGGTCTTACTCTCTAAGGAACAGAACCAGTCATTATGTTAGGTGTGGATGGGGTCTTACTCTCTAAGGAACAGAACCAGTCATTATGTTAGGTGTGGATGGGGTCTTCCTCTCTAAGGAACAGAACCAGTCGTTATGTTAGGTGTGGATGGGGTCTTACTCTCTAAGGAACAGAACCAGTCGTTATGTTAGGTGTGGATGGGGTCTTACTCTCTAAGGAACAGAACCAGTCGTTATGTTAGGTGTGGATGGGGTCTTACTCTCTAAGGAACAGAACCAGTCGTTATGTTAGGTGTGGATGGGGTCTTACTCTCTAAGGAACAGAACCAGTCGTTATGTTAGGTGTGGATGGGGTCTTACTCTCTAAGGAACAGAACCAGTCGTTATGTTAGGTGTGGATGGGTCTTACTCTCTAAGGAACAGAACCAGTCGTTATGTTAGGTGTGGATGAGGTCTTACTCTCTAAGGAACAGAACCAGTCGTTATGTTAGGTGTGGATGGGGTCTTACTCTCTAAGGAACAGAACCAGTCGTTATGTTAGGTGTGGATGGGGTCTTACTCTCTAGAACCAGTCGTTAGGTGGATGAGGTTTTAAAAACAGAACGGATGAGGGTGATTAAGGAACAGAACCAGTCGGTACTGAGTAGGTAAATGGATAAAAGTGACTTGAACAGAAAAGGTAGACAGAAAGAACCAGAAAGAGTTAGGTGTGGATTGAAGGTCCAACATCCTGAGACAGAACAGAACCAGTGATTAAAGAGTCCAATGTCCTGAGAACAGAACCAGTCGTTAGGTTGATTGAAGAGTCCAATGTCCTGAGAACAGAACCAGTCGTTATGTTAGGTGTGGATGGGGTCCAACTCCTGAAGAACAGAACCAGTCGTTATGTTAGGTGTGGATTAAAGAGTCCAACTCCTGAGAACAGAACCAGTCGTTATGTTAGGTGATTAAAGTGTCCAACGTCCTGAAGAACAGAACCAGATGTTAGGTGTGATGGGAGTCCAACGTCCTGAGACAGAACCAGTCGTTATGTTAGGGTGGATTAAAGAGTCCAAAGTCCTGAGAACAGAACCAGACGTTATGTTAGACAGAAAGAGGAGGGTGATTAAAGAGTCCAGTCGTCCTGTTGGGGTGTGAAAGAGATGGGGTCAGAAAGAACCAGTCGTTATGTTAGGTGAAAGATGAGGGTTATTAAAGGAACAGAACCAGTCGTTATGTTAGGTGTGGATGGAGAAATAGGAACAGAACCAGAGTTAGGTGATTAAAGAGTCCAACGTCCTGAGAACAGAACCAGTCGTTATGTTAGGTGTGATTAAAGAGTCCAATGTCCTGAACAGAAAGAGTCGTTATGTTAGGTCCAACGTCCTGGACAGAACCAGAGGGGTGATTAAGAGTCCAACGAACCAGTCCTGAGACAGAACCAGTCGATTAAAGAGTGTCCTGAGACAGAAAGAGAGGGTGATTAAAGGTCTTGTCCTGAGAACAGAACCAGTCGATTGATGAGTCCAAGGAACAGTCCTGAGATGAAAGGGGTGATTAAAGAGTCCAACGTCCTGAGACAGAACCAGGGTGATTAAAGAGTCCAGGTGTGGAAAGAGGGTGATTAAAGAGTCCAACGTCCTGAGACAGAACAGAATTAAAGAGTCCAACGTCCTTATGTTAGATGGGAAAGAACAGAACCAGTCGTGATTGTGGATGGAGTCCAACTCCTGAGAACAGAACCAGACAGAAAGAACCAGTCGTTAGAAATGAGACAGAACCAGTCGTTAAGGGTTATTAAAGGAACAGTCCAACGTCCTGAGACAGAAATAGACAGAAAGAGAGGGATGATTAAAGAACCAACGTCCTGAGACAGAAAGAGACAGAAAGAGACAGAAAGAGTGGGTGATTAAAGAGTCCAACGTCCTGAGACAGAAAGAGAGGTTGGACAAGATTAAAAGGAAGCCCTGAGAAAAAAAATGAGGAGAGAGAAAGGAAGAAAGAGAGGAGCAGAGAGAGAGTGTGTTAGAGAGAGAGAGAACACGAAAGGTGCATGAATCATGGTCCCTGCTCAGACAGTTAGTTGGGGACCTTGCTGAATGCTCTCTGTGCCCTGGATATTCCTGCTCTGTGCTCTCATCCTCCAGAGGACGCAGTTACACTGTACTCTGTCTCTACCAGGACAGCCAGGGAAGATAAATCAGAGCCAGGGTTTGAAGATAGCGGTGGAGAGAACCTGCTCCCTTAGCCCAGGAAGGTTAGCTATCCCTGGGGAAGAGCTCAGCAGGGGTTTGAGGAGGGAGAGGTGGATGGGATGTTCAGAGAACCTGTTACTACTTCCTTAGCCCAGGAAGGTTAGCTATCCCTGGGGAAGAGATCAGCAGTTAAGCCGTGCAAGCCAACGAGACCCAGTGGAAGTAAAGAGTAAAGTCACAGAATGTAGTCTGTGATTTGACATGTTAGTCGTTGAGCAGACGCTCTTATCCAAAGAGACTTACAGGAGCAATTAGGGTTAAGTGCTTTGCTCAAGGGCACATCGACAGATTGTTCACCTAGCTGGCTCGGGGATTCCAACCAGAGACTTTTCAGTTACTGGCCCAACACTCTTGACCGCTAAGCTACCTGACGCCCAGTTATCACCTGTTGTATTCAGCATGTGACCAATACAATTAGATTTTGATTGGATGCTGAATGTCCTTGATGTTGTGGGTGTGTCTATGTGTGTAGTAATAGTAAGAATGGTGAATGTTTCTGTGAAAACCACATGGTTAAATTATCGTAGAGATAATACATACAGCAGCTCAGCTCTGGATGCTGAATGTCCTTGATGTTGTGTGGGTGTGTCTATGTGTGTAGTAATAGTAAGAATGGTGAATGTTTCTGTGAAAACCACATGGTTAAATTATCGTAGAGATAATACATACAGCAGCTCAGCTCTGGATGCTGAGGAGCCGCTCACATCATTAATGACATTCAAACACACGTGGGCTTTACATCCAAAGGGAAACACATCGCTGGGCTTTAATTCTTCATTTGAACTCTAACATCGGGTCAACAATGTAGATAATAATAGTATCATGTACTGTAACTCTAACATCGGGTCAACAATAATAATAATAATAATAGTATCATGTACTGTAACTCTAACATCGGGTCAACAATAATAATAATAATAATAGTATCATGTACTGTAACTCTAACATCGGGTCAACAATAAAAAAATAGTATCATTTCTTCTAACATCGGGTCAACAAGTCATCAGGTCAACAATAAAAAAAAAAATAGCCATTTACTACTACTCTGCGATGTGTATAGTTTTTGAGGATGATGTGTTGCATCATTGTGTAACTATTGAGCGTAACGGTCTGAAATGTCCTGAGTCATGTCACTACAGCAGAAAATATCTTAGATGATTGTTTTTGCTCTTTGTGTCTTCACTGTACTCTTCACTCAAGGGTTAGGATTCTGCACTAGGATCTTTTAGTGCCGAGGGATGACAGATTGTTTGGGTTAGGATTCTGTACTGGGATCATTTAGTGCTGAGGGATGACAGATTGTTTGGGTTAGGATTCTGTACTGGGATCATTTAGTGCTGAGGGATGACAGATTGTTTGGGTTAGGATTCTGTACTGGGATCATTTAGTGCTGAGGGATGACAGATTGTTTGGGTTAGGATTCTGTACTGGGATCTTTTTGTGCCGAGGGATGACAGATTGTTTGGGTTAGGATTCTGTACTGGGATCTTTTAGTGCCGAGGGATGAGAGATTGTTTGAGTTAGGATTCTGTACTGGGATCTTTTAGTGCCGAGGGATGACAGATTGTTTGGGTTAGGATTCTGTACTGGGATCTTTTAGTGCCGAGGGATGACAGATTGTTTGGGTTAGGATTCTGTACTGGGATCTTTTAGTGCCGAGGGATGACAGATTGTTTGGGTTAGGATTCTGTACTGGGATCTTATTGTAACGAGGGATGACAGATTGTTTGGGTTAGGATTCTGTACTGGGATCTTTTAGTGCCGAGGGATGACAGATTGTTTGGGTTAGGATTCTGTACTGGGATCTTTTGTAGTGCGAGGATGACAGATTGTTTGAGTTAGGATTCTGTACTGGGATCTTTTAGTGCCGAGGATGACAGATTGTTTGGGTTAGGATTCTGTACTGGGATCATTTAGTGCCGAGGGATGACAGATTGTTTGGGTTAGGATTCTGTACTGGGATCTTTTAGTGCCGAGGGATGACAGATTGTTTGGGTTAGGATTCTGTACTGGGATCTTTTAGTGCCGAGGGATGACAGATTGTTTGGGTTAGGATTCTGTACTGGGATCATTTAGTGCTGAGGGATGACAGATTGTTTGGGTTAGGATTCTGTACTGGGATCTTTTTGTGCCGAGGGATGACAGATTGTTTGGGTTAGGATTCAGTACTGGGATCTTTTAGTGCCGAGGGATGACAGATTGTTTGGGTTAGGATTATGTACTGGGATCATTTAGTGCCGAGGGATGACAGATTGTTTGGGTTAGGATTCTGTACTGGGATCTTTTTGTGCCGAGGGATGACAGATTGTTTGGGTTAGGATTCTGTACTGGGATCTTTTGTGCCGAGGGATGACAGATTGTTTGGGTTAGGATTCTGTACTGGGATCATTTAGTGCCGAGGGATGACAGATTTTGTTAGGATTCTGTACTGGTTTTTAGGATTTGTTTGAGTTAGGATTCTGTACTGGGATCATTTAGATGACAGATTTTTGTTAGGATTCTGTACTGGGATCTTTTTGTGCCGAGGGATGACAGATGGTTTGGGTTAGGATTCTGTACTGGGATCTTATTGTAACGAGGGATGACAGATTGTTTGGGTTAGGATTCTGTACTGGGATCTTTTAGTGCCGAGGGATGACAGATTGTTTGGGTTAGGATTCTGTACTGGGATCATTTAGTGCCGAGGGATGACAGATTGTTTGGGTTAGGATTCTGTACTGGGATCTTTTTGTGCCGAGGGATTCTGACTTTTTGTGCCGAGATGGATGGTTTGGGTTAGGATTCTGTACTGGGATCTTATTGTAACGAGGGATGACAGATTGTTTGGGTTAGGATTCTGTACTGGGATCTTTTTGTGCTGAGGGATGACAGATTGTTTGGGTTAGGATTCTGTACTGGGATCATTTAGTGCCGAGGGATGACAGATTGTTTGGGTTAGGATTCTGTACTGGGATCTTTTTGTGCCGAGGGATGACAGATTGTTTGGGTTAGGATTCTGTATTGGGATCTTTTTGTGCCGAGGGATGACAGATTGTTTGGGTTAGGCCGACTTTGTTTGGCACATTGTGTCAACCCCTGATCTGTTTCACCTGTCCTTGTCTCCACCCCCCTCCAGGTGTCGTCCATCTTCCCCATGTGTATTTGCCTGCCTGACCTGCCTGCCTGACCACTCTGCCTGCCCCTGGGGCCTGCCTGCCTGACCACTCTGCCTGCCCCTGGGGGGGCCTGCCTGCCTGACCACTCTGCCTGCCCCTGGGGCCTGCCTGACGACTCTGCCTGACACTGGGGCCTGCCTGACGACTCTGCCTGACCCTGGGGCCTGCCTGACCACTCTGCCTGACACTGGGGCCTGCCTGACCACTCTACCTGCCCCTGGGGCCTGCCTGACCACTCTACCTGCCCCTGGGGCCTGCCTGACCACTCTGCCTGACCCTGGGGCCTGCCTGACCACTCTGCCTGACCCTGGGGCCTGCCTGACCACTCTGCCTGACCCTGGGGCCTGCCTGACAACTCTGCCTGCCCCTGGGGCCTGCCTGACCACTCTGCCTGCCCCTGGGGCCTGCCTGACCACTCTGCCTGCCCCTGGGGCGTGCCTGACCACTCTGCCTGCCCCTGGGGCCTGTCTGACCACTCTGCCTGCCGTCCTGTACCTTTGCCCCACCTCTGGATTATTGACCTCTGCCCCTGGGGCCTGCCCTTGACCTCTCTTTAGCCCCTGTTGGATTATTAAACTGTTGTTAATTCAACGTTGTCTGCATCCTGGTCTTAACCTGATACATTGACTGGAAGAGACAGAGAGAGGGGGTAGAGAGGGAGAGAAAGCAGGGGGGTAGAGAGGGAGAGAAAGAGAGAGTGGGTAGAGAGGGAGAGAAAGCAGGGGGGTAGAGAGGGAGAGAAAGAGAGACTGGGTAGAGAGGGAGAGAAAGCAGGGGGGTAGAGAGGAGAGAGAGAGTGGGTAGAGAGGGAGAGAAAGAGAGAGTGGGTGGAGAGGGAGAGAGAGTGGGTAGAGAGGGAGAGAAAGAGTGGGTAGGGTAGAGAGAGAGAAAGAGAGAGAGGGAGAGAGAGAGAGAGGGGTAGGGAGGGAGAGAAAGAGAGAGGGTAGAGAGGGAGAGAAAGAGAGAGTGGGTAGAGAGGGAGAGAAAGCAGGGTGGGTAGAGAGGGAGAGAAAGAGAGAGGGGTGGAGAGGAGAGAGAGAGGGTAGAGAGGGAGAGAAAGAGTGGGTAGAGAGGAGAGAAAGAGAGAGTGGGTAGAGAGGGAGAGAAAGAGAGAGTGGGTAGAGAGGGAGAGAAAGAGAGAGAGGGTAGAGAGGAGAGAAAGAGAGAGGGGGAGAGAAAGAGAGAGTGGGTAGAGAGGAGAGAAAGAGAGAGTGGGTAGAGAGGGAGAAAGAGAGAGGGGGAGAGGGAAAGAGAGAGGGGGTAGAGGGAGAGAAAGAGAGAGGGGGTAGAGAGGGAGAGAAAGAGAGAGGGGTAGAGAGGGAGAGAAAGAGAGAGGGGTAGAGAGGGAGAGAAAGAGAGAGTGGGTAGAGAGGGAGAGAAAGAGAGAGTGGGTAGAGAGGGAGAAAGAGAGAGTGGGTAGAGAGGGAGAGAAAGAGAGAGGGTGGAGGGAGAGAAAGAGAGGGGGAAAGAGAGAGAGGGGTAGAGAGGGAGAGAAAGAGAGAGGGGGTAGAGAGGGAGAGAAAGAGAGAGGGGTAGAGAGAGAGAAAGAGAGAGGGGGTAGAGAGGGAGAGAAAGAGAGAGTGGGTAGAGAGGGAGAGAAAGAGAGAGTGGGAGAGAGAGGGAGAAAGAAGAGAGGGGGTAGAGGTAGAGAGGAGAGAAAGAGAGAGGGGGTAGAGGGGAGAAAGAGAGAGGGGGGAGAGAGGGGTAGAGAAAGAGAAAGAGGGGTAGAGAGGGAGAGAAAGAGAGAGGGGTAGAGAGGGGAGAAAGAGAGAGTGGGTAGAGAGGGAGAGAAAGGGGAGAGAGGGAGAGAAAGAGAGAGTGGGTAGAGAGAGGGGGGAGAGAAAGAGAGAGTGGGTAGAGAGGGAGAGAAAGAGAGAGGGTAGAGAGGGAGAGAAAGAGAGAGGGGAGAGAGGGAGAGAAAGAGAGAGGGGTAGAGAGGGAGAAAGAGAGAGGGGTAGAGAGGGAGAGAAAGAGGAGGGGTAGAGAGGGAGAGAAAGAGAGAGTGGGTAGAGAGGGAGAGAAAGAGAGGGGGGAGAGGGAGAGAGTGGGTAGAGAGGGAGAGAAAGAGAGAGTGGGTAGAGAGGGAGAGAAAGAGAGAGGGAGGGTAGAGAGGGAGAGAAAGAGAGAGTGGGTAGAGAGGGAGAGAAAGAGAGAGGGGGTAGAGAGGGAGAGAAAGAGAGAGAGTGGGTAGAGAGGAGAGAAAGAGAGAGTGGGTAGAGAGGAGAGAAAGAGAGAGTGGGTAGAGAGGGAGAGAAAGAGAGAGGGGTAGAGAGGGAGAGAAAGAGAGAGGGGGTAGAGAGGGAGAGAAAGAGAGAGTGGGTAGAGAGGAGAGAAAGAGAGAGTGGGTAGAGAGGGAGAGAAAGAGAGAGGGGGTAGAGAGGGAGAGAAAGAGAGAGGGGTAGAGAGGGAGAGAAAGAGAGTGGGTAGAGAGGGAGAAGAGAGAGGGGTAGAGAGGGAGAGAAAGAGGGGGGGTAGAGAGGGAGAGAAAGAGAGAGTGGGGTAGAGAGGGAGAGAAAGGGGGTAGAGAGGGAGAGAAAGAGAGAGTGGGTAGAGAGGGAGAGAAAGAGAGAGTGGGTAGAGAGGGAGAGAAAGAGAGAGGGGGTAGAGAG
>NW_027039733.1:46187-48687 GCF_034236695.1 Oncorhynchus nerka | reverse complement strand
AGACAAGATGGTGGGATGGGTACATGGAGGTGGGATGGTACATGAGACAAGATGGTGGGATGGATGGTAAATAGACAAGATGGTGGACAAGATGGTGGGATAATAGACAAGATGGTGGGATGGTATGGTACATGGACATAGACAAGATGGTGGGATGGTACATAGAGACACGATGGTGGGATGGTACATGAGACAAGATGGTGGGAAATAGACAATATGGTGATGGTGGGATGGTACATGAGACACGATGGTGGGATGGTGTACATGAGACACGATGGTGGGATGGTACATAGACAAGATGGTGGGATGGTGTGGTGGGATATATAGACAATGGTGGGATGGTACATAGACAAGATGGTGGGATGGTGTACATAGACCAGATGGTGGGATGGTACATGAGACAAGATGGTGGGATGGTACATAGACCAGATGGTGGGATGGTACGTGAGACAAGATGGTGGGATGGTACATAGACAAGATGGTGGGATGGTGTAGGATATATAGACAATATGGTGGGATGGTACATAGACAAGATGGTGGGATGGTACATAGACAAGATGGTGGGATGGTGCATGAGACAAGATGGTGGGATGGTACATGAGACAAGATGGTGGGATGGTACATAGACAAGATGGTGGGATGGTGTAGGATATATAGACAATATGGTGGGATGGTACATAGACAAGATGGTGGGATGGTACATAGACAAGATGGTGGGATGGTACATGAGACAAGATGGTGGGATGATAAATAGACAAGATGGTGGGATGGTACATAGACCAGATGGTGGGATGGTACATAGACAAGATGGTGGGATGGTACATAGACCAGATGGTGGGATGATATATAGACAAGATGGTGGGATGGTGCAGGATACATAGACAAGATGGTGGGATGGTACATAGACAAGATGGTGGGATGGTGCATGAGACAAGATGGTGGGATGGTACATGAGACAAGATGGTGGGATGGTACATGAGACAAGATGGTGGGATGGTACATGAGACAAGATAGTGGGATGGTACATGAGACAAGATGGTGGGATGATAAATAGACAAGATGGTTGGATGGTACATAGACAAGATGGTGGGGTGGTACATAGACCAGATGGTGGATGATACATAGACAAGATGGTGAGATGGTACATAGACAAGATGGTGGGATGGTACATAGACCAGATGGTGGGATGGTACATGAGACACGATGGTGGGATGGTACATGAGACAAGATGGTGGGATGGTACATGAGAAAAGATGGTGGGATGGTACATAGACAAGATGGTGGGATGGTACATGAGCCACGATGTGTAAAGTGGAGCTGATATGAAGTTGGGTCCTGTTGATCTTTCAGACAGTGTGTTAGTAACTAAAGTGGAGCTGATATCAGGTTGGTCCTGTTGATTTTTCAGACAGTGTGTTAGTAACTAAAGTGGAGCTGATATGAAGTTGGGTCCTGTTGATTTTTCAGACAGTGTGTTAGTAACTAAAGTGGAGCTGATATGAAGTTGGGTCCTGTTGATTTTTCAGACAGTGTGTTAGTAACTAAAGTGGAGCTGATATCAGGTTGGGTCCTGTTGATTTTTCAGACAGTGTGCTAGTAACTAAAGTGGAGCTGATGTCAGGTTGGTCCTGTTGATCTTTCAGACAGTGTGTTAGTAACTAAAGTGGAGCTGATATCAGGTTGGTCCTGTTGATTTTTCAGACAGTGTGTTAGTAACTAAAGTGGAGCTGATATGAAGTTGGGTCCTGTTGATTTTTCAGACAGTGTGTTAGTAACTAAAGTGGAGCTGATATCAGGTTGGGTCCTGTTGATTTTTCAGACAGTGTGTTAGTAACTAAAGTGGAGCTGATATCAGTTTGGGTCCTGTTGATTTTTCAGACAGTGTGTTAGTAACTAAAGTGGAGCTGATATCAGGTTGGTCTTGTTGATTTTTCAGACAGTGTGTTAGTAACTAAAGTGGAGCTGATATGAAGTTGGGTCCTGTTGATTTTTCAGACAGTGTGTTAGTAACTAAAGTGGAGCTGATATAAAGTTGGGTCCTGTTGATTTTTCAGACAGTGTGTTAGTAACTAAAGTGGAGCTGATATCAGGTTGGTCCTGTTGATTTTTCAGACAGTGTGTTAGTAACTAAAGTGGAGCTGATATGAAGTTGGGTCCTGTTGATTTTTCAGACAGTGTGTTAGTAACTAAAGTGGAGCTGATATCAGGTTGGGTCCTGTTGATTTTTCAGACAGTGTGTCAGTAAGTGTGAGCGCTTGGCGGCACACCAAGTCTTCCGATCCGTACTGATGTCACTGGTAATTGTTCCGGGCCCCAGCTCTAATTTTGATCAGAAATAATTGTAGCATGTACCAAGCTGCAGGATGTTCTGGGCGTATCGAGCGACAGAGCTGGGCTTCCTCGTGATTAAAATGTCACGGCACAAAAGTCCTCCGAAAGCGGAGAGAAAGGGGGGCCTTTGCCACAACTCGAAATCACAGGGACACGTCTATGAATTATT
>NW_027039733.1:31187-41187 GCF_034236695.1 Oncorhynchus nerka | reverse complement strand
TCTCCTCAACCCCCATCACACCACCTCTCCTCAACCCCATCACATCACCTCTCCTCAACCCCCATCACACCACCTCTCCTCAACCCCATCACATCACATCACCTCAACCACCTCACATCAGCCCTCCTCAACCTCATCACACCATCTCTCCTCAACCCCCATCACACCACCTCTCCTCAACCCCCATCACACCACCTCTCCTCAACCCCCATCACACCACCTCTCCTCAACCCCATCACATCACCTCTCCTCAACCCCATCACATCACCTCTCCTCAACCCCATCACACCACCTCTCCTCAACCCCCATCACACCACCTATCCTCAACCCCATCACATCACCTCTCCTCAACCCCCATCACACCACCTCTCCTCAACCTCATCACACCATCTCTCCTCAACCCCCATCACACCACCTCTCCTCAACCCCATCACACCACCTCTCCTCAACCCCCATCACACCACCTCTCCTCAAACCCCATCACACCACCTCTCCTCAACCCCATCACACCATCTCTCCTCAACCACCTCACATCAGCCCTCCTCAACCCCATCACATCACCTCTCCTCAACCCCATCACATCACCTCTCCTCAACCACCTCACATCAGCCCTCCTCAACCCCATCACATCACATCACCTCAACCACCTCACATCAGCCCTCCTCAACCCCATCACATCACATCACCTCAACCACCTCACATCAGCCCTCCTGGGGGTTGAGGAGAGGTGATGAGGTTGAGGAGAGGTGATGTGATGGGGTGAGGAGAGGTGGTGTGATGGGGTTGAGGAGAGGTGATGAGGTTGAGGAGAGGTGATGTGATGGGGTTGAGGAGGGCTGATGTGAGGTGGTTGAGGTGATGTGATGTGATGGGGTTGAGGAAGGCTGACGTGAGGTGGTTGAGGGGGAGGGGGTTGATATGGACCTGGCAACCTCCTCAACCCCATCACACCATCTCTCCTCAACCACCTCACATCAGCCCTCCTCAACCCCATCACATCACCTCTCCTCAACCCCATCACATCACCTCTCCTCAACCACCTCACATCAGCCCTCCTCAACCCCATCACATCACATCACCTCAACCACCTCACATCAGCCCTCCTCAACCCCATCACATCACCTCTCCTCAACCACCTCACATCAGCCCTCCTCAACCCCATCACATCATCTCTCCTCAACCCCATCACATCACCTCACCTCAACCACCTCACATCAGCCCTCCTCTACTCGACTCCCTTCAGTAAACAGGGGATGTGATCGTAATCTAAGGCCTGAGACCCTGCTCTGTTTCACGAGGTTGCCATCCATCCTTGCTGTGTGTCCAGAGGTTGCCATCCATCCTTGCTGTGTGTCCAGAGGTTGCCATCCATCCTTGCTGTGTGTCCAGAGGTTGCCATCCATCCTTGCTGTGTGTCCAGAGGTTGCCATCCATCCTTGCTGTGTGTCCAGGGGTTGCCATCCATCCTTGCTGTGTGTCCAGAGGTTGCCATCCATCCTTGCTGTGTGTCCAGAGGTTGCCATCCATCCTTGCTGTGTGTCCAGGGGTTGCCATCCATCCTTGCTGTGTGTCCAGGGGTTGCCATCCATCCTTGCTGTGTGTCCAGAGGTTGCCATCCATCCTTGCTGTGTGTCCAGAGGTTGCCATCCATCCTTGCTGTGTGTCCAGAGGTTGCCATCCATCCTTGCTGTGTGTCCAGAGGTTGCCATCCATCCTTGCTGTGTGTCCAGAGGTTGCCATCCATCCTTGCTGTGTGTCCAGAGGTTGCCATCCATCCTTGCTGTGTGTCCAGATGTTGCCATCCATCCTTGCTGTGTGTCCAGGGGTTGCCATCCATCCTTGCTGTGTGTCCAGAGGTTGCCAGGTCCACCTCAAACTCTGCTGTGTGTCCAGAGGTTGCCAGGTCCATATCAACCCCCCCCGTGTCCAGAGGTTGCCAGGTCCACTTCAAACCCCCCACCTGTGTCCAGAGGTTGCCAGGTCCACTTCAAGTCCCCCACCTGTGTCCAGAGGACTTTGGAAATTATTTTTCAATAGCAACCTTTTTTTCCATTCCCTGTATCAAGGCGAGCAGCATCCACTATTTTGAGATTACCATACAATTTCCACAACAACAAATAATCGGAGTGCTCCACACGTCAACCATTATCTTCAGCGCTATCGCTCAAATAACAAGCTATCCAACAAGATTCAATATCAGATCTCATATACCAATTTACAAAGTGCATGAAGTTGAAAGGTGTGCTCCAGGGAGAAGGAGACCAATCTGCAGGGAGAGGGGCACTCACACCACCAGGACACTTACAAACTTCTTCATGGACTTTGGATTAGACCACACCGTCCCTGCTCTTGTCCTCTCAGAGCATGAGGAAAAAAAATCCAGAAAATCACATTGTAGGATTTTTTATGAATTTATTTGCAAATTATGGTGGAAAATAAGTATTTGGTCACCTACAAACAAGCAAGATTTCTCTCACCTCATCCGAGAGAGATTTCATGTACATGGTTATCAGAACGTCACGCAGGGGGAAGCCTACATAAAACACAAACCCTTATTTTCAGTGCTTCTAAAATCCCCTGTGGGAAAAATGAATGGTGTAAAAAACTATTGGAACCATTTCCTTGTTTGACTGCTAGGTTTTATGGGTATTATGACACCTCCACTGTGGGGCTGTATACCCCATCACCTTGTAAAATGTGTTATGATTGTAAGAAAGTGGAACCCAAATGGAGTGCACTATCCGGCAACGTCAGAAAACGTTTTGTCCCTCTTGTTGACGGCTTTCTAAATATATAAATCTCCAACGCATGTTGGTGCCAGGGATGCTATTAGAACGGCTGAGAATCATCTGAAAATTGTCAGGAAGCAAGGTTTCTGGTACAAATAATAGGCCTTCACTGCCAAATCCTCTTCGCATTGCTCAATTTGTTGGCCGAAAATGCAGCCTTTACTAATGTCGATGAAATGTAAAAAAATTAAATAAAAAAAAAAGCACGAGGCAAGCACCTGTCAGACAGTGAATAAACATCACTATGGCAATGAACTGCTCTTTTACCGAGGTGACTCGGTTTTCTGTATGTTCACCAAAAACATCTTCAATAAAAAGTTCACTGACATTGAATTGAATTTGATGTTTTATTCAGACACACACACGCATGTCAATCATAGTTAACCCTGTTTGTGATTCACACACCTCCACATTCACACAGTCGGCTACACAGACGACGACATTACATCTCTTTACCTTCAGATGAAGAGGAGAGGAGATTTTTCTTTTAAACAAGGTGTTTCGGCATTTGTCCTTCTTCAGGGTTTGACCCTTCAGATGATCCTGTGTTGTAAAAACTTTATAGAACTTGTTCCTTTGCTGTTATTGGACATGCCTATTAGTGGTCAGGGAACTCTTAAACGATACAATGAAAATCAGTACACATCCTCCGGCTGGTGTGTGTGTGTGTGTGTGTGTGTCTAACTGCCTGTGCTAACTCATTTCTCTCTCACACACACTACCACAAGGTCCTTGCATTTCAAGGGTCTGTCTCCCTTCCTCAGTCTGGGTTGAGTCATACCTCTGTCTCCTTTCCTCAGTCTGGGTTGAGTCATACCTCTGTCTCCCTTCCTCAGTCTGGGTTGAGTCATACCTCTGTCTCATTTCCTCAGTCTGGGTTGAGTCATACCTCTGTCTCCTTTCCTCAGTCTGGGTTGAGTCATACCTCTGTCTCCTTTCCTCAGTCTGGGTTGAGTCATACCTCTGTCTCCCTTCCTCAGTCTGGGTTGAGTCATACCTCTGTCTCCCTTCCTCAGTCTGGGTTGAGTCATGAGTTATAGCTCTGCACTGATGAGATATCCAGGACTTGGAAAGATGTATTCTGTACACTGAATAATTCAAGGAGGGAGGAAAAACACTTTGTTTTGTTTGTCTTGCAGACTGGGGCCCTTAGGGTGAAGTGAGAGTATGGCTACTGATGGACAGGCAGGAAGGAAGGAAGACCAGGGATGGATTCACAACTCCAAATACAGCATGCCGAATGGATCTACAATTTTGCTATTTTTATGTGATATAGTTACCATCCAACATTTTATTGATAATTACATTGATAACTATTGACATGTACTACTTGGTTTTTGATTGATGTGGAATAGAAACACCTGAAAGCTACTTTTTTTTACCCATTTTTCTCGTAACCATGCAACACTACCATACCAAACCCTTTTACAGGACCCTGTCTTTCAAACGTCATTCATAGAAATCCAAATAACTCACAGATCTTCATTGTAAAAGGTTTAACTTCTTATAGTATAGGGGATGCTTGCGTCCCACTCTGCCAAAAGCCAGGGGAAATGCAGCGAGGCAAATTCAAATAAATGATATAAAAATCAAACTTATCAAACTTAACTTATTAAATCACACATGTAAGATGCTAAATTAAAGCTACACTCGTTGTGAATCCAGCCAACATGTCAGATTTTAAAAAGGCCTTTTCGGCGAAAGCATAAGAAGCCATTATCTGATGATAGCACAGCAGTAAACAAAGAGGGTAGCATATTACAACCCTGCAGGCGCTACACAAAACGCAGAAATAAAATATAAAACACCTTTGACGAGCTTCCTTTGTTGGCACTCCAATATGTCCCATAAACATCACAATTGGTCCTTTTTCGATTAATTCCGTCCATATATCCAAAATGTCCATTTATTTGGCGCGTTTGATCCAGAAAAAAACTGCTTCCAAATTGCGCAACGTCACTACAAAATGTTTCAAAAGTTGCCTGTAAACTTTGCCAAAACATTTCAAACTCCTTTTGTAATGCAACTTTAGGTATTTTTAAACGTTAATAATCGATCAAATTGAAGACAACAAACCAAGCTACTTTTCAAGTTTTGCGCAACTCTCAACAGTGTTATGCAGTTCCTAGATGGCCGTACTTCTTCATTGCACAAATGAATAACCTCAATCAAATTCCAAAGACTGGTGACATCCAGTGGGCGCGGTAGGAACTGAAAACAAGTTCCCTAAGAAATACTGTTTCCAAATAAGAACTCACTGAACAGACAGAAACCTCCCCAGAAAAATCTGAACGGTTAGTCCTCAGGGTTTTGCCTGCTACATAAGTTCTGTTATACTCACAGACATGATTCAAACAGTTTTAGAACCGTCAGAGTGTTTTCTATCCAAACCTACTAATAATATGCATATCTTATATTCTTGGCATGAGTAGCAGGAAGTTGAAATTGGGCATGCTATTTATCCAAAAGTGAAAATGCTGCCCCCTATACCTTAAGAAGTTAAACACTGTTTCCCATGCTTGTTCAATGAACCATAAACAATTAATGAACATGCACCTGTGGAACGGTCATTAAGACACTAACAGCTTACAGACGGTAGGCAATTAAGGTCACAGTTATGAAAACTTAGGACACTAAAGAGGCCCTTCTACTGACTCTGAAAAACACCAAAAGAAAGATGCCCAGGGTCCCTGCTCATCTGCGTGAACGTGCCTTAGGCATGCTGCAAGGAGGCATGAGGACTGCAGATGTGGCCAGGGCAATAAATTGCAATGTCCGTACTGTGAGATGCCTAAGACAGCACTACAGGGAGACAGGAAGGACAACTGATCGTCCTTGCAGTGGCAGACGACCTGTAACAACACCTGCACAGGTTCGGTACATCCGAACATCACACGTGCGAGACAGGTACAGGATGGCAACAACAACTGCCCCAGTTACACCAGGAACACACAATCCCTCCATCAGTGCTCAGACTGTCCGCAATAGGCTGAGAGAGGCTGGAATGAGGGCTTGTAGGCCTGTTGTAAAGCAGGTCCTCACCAGACATCACCGGCAACCGGGTCGCCTATGGGCACAAACCCACCTTCGCTGAACCAGACAGGACTGGCAAAAAGTACTCTTCACTGACGAGTCGTGGTTTTGTCTCACCAGGGGTGATGGTCGGATTTGCGTTTATCGCCAAAGGAATGAGCATTACACCGAAACCTGTACTCTGGAGCGGGATTGATTTGGAGGTGGAGGGTCCGTCAAGGTCTGGGGCGGTGTGTCACAGCATCCTCGGACTGAGCTTTTTGTCATTGCAGGCAGTCTCAACACTGTGCGTCACAGGGAAGACATCCTCCTCCTTCTTGTGGTACCCTTCATGCAGGCTCATCCTGACATGACCCTCCAGCATGACAATGCCACCAGCCATACTGCTCATTCTGTGAGTGAGTTCCTGAAAGAGAGGAATGTCAGTGTTCTGCCATGGCTAGCGAAGAGCTTGGATCTCAATCCCATTCAGCACGTCTGGGACCTGTTGGATCGGAGGGTGAGGGCTAGGGCCATTCCCCCCAGAAATGTCCGGGAACTTGCAGGTGCCTTGGTGGAAGAGTGGGGTAACATCTCATAGCAAGAACTGGCAGATCTGGTGCAGTCATGGGGAGGAGATGCACTGCAGTACTTAATGCAGCTGGTGGCCACACCAGATACTGACTGTTACTTTTGATTTTGACCCCCCTTTTTTAAGGGACACATTATTCCATTTATGTTAGTCACGTGTCTGTGGAGCTTGTTCAGTTTATGTCTCAGTTGTTGAATCTTGTTATGTTCATGCAAATATTTACACATGTTACGTTTGCTGAAAATAAACGCAGCTGACAGTGAGAGGGCGTTTCTTTTTTTGCTGAGTTTATAACCTTAATTTACCTGACCTGATCTTTCTTTACCTTCCTTCTTACTAAGATCTATCATCAGGGAGGTTGCTAAGCCATGGCCTAATCGACACGCTGAGCTTCATTTCACTTCCTTGATTACAGTACAATCTGGCCTGCTTGCCCACAAAACATCTGTTGTGCCACATGTGTCGCTATGCATACAGCCAGGTGTCAGAGGCTCAAGGACGAGGGAAGATGAGGCCGTCAGATCAGGAAGAGAATCAGGGCATAGTGGACTGGAGGACCTCGCCGGGACCTGAAGATACTCTGTTCTATGAGAACATGAATGAGAGCTAAATAATAAATAAATATACGACAGGTATGTGACCAACTGAAATGTGTGTGGTGGGGTGAAGAAGGCACAACAGAGCCTCTTCAATCTCAGGAGGCTAAAGAAATTTGGATTGTCACCTAAAAACCCTCACAAATGTTTACAGATGCACATTTGAAAGCATCCTGTCAGACTGGTTCACCGCCTGGTAGGCAACTGCACCGCCCACAACCGCAAGGCTCTCCAGATGGTGGTGCGGTCTGCCCAATGCATTATCGCGGGCAAACGTTCAAAACAAAATCAAATCAAATCAAATGTATTTATATAGCCCTTCGTACATCAGCTGATATCTCAAAGTGCTGTATAGAAACCCAGCCTAAAACCCCAAACAGCAAGCAATGCAGATGTAGAAAACTCCCTAGAAAGGCCAAAACCTAGGAAGAAACCTAGAGAGGAACCAGGCTATGTGGGGTGGCCAGTCCTCTTCTGGCTGTGCCGGGTGGAGATTATAACAGAACATGGCCAAGATGTTCAAATGTTCATAAATGACCAGCATGGTCAAATAATAATAAGGCAGAACAGTTGAAACTGGAGCAGCAGCACGGCCAGGTGGACTGGGGACAGCAAGAAGTCATCATGTCAGGTAGTCCTGGGGCATGGTCCTAGGGCTCAGGTCCTCCGAGAGAGAGAGAGAAAGAAAGAGAGAAGGAGAGAATTAGAGAACGCACACTTAGATTCACACAGGACACCGAATAGGACAGGAGAAGTACTCCAGATATAACAAACTGACCCTAGCCCCCCGACACATAAACTACTGCAGCATAAATACTGGAGGCTGAGACAGGAGGGGTCACCTTTCCACCTTCCAGAACACCTACAGCACCCAATGTCACAGGGAGGCCAAAGGGATCATCAAGGACATCAACCACCTGAGCCACTGCCTGTTCACCCCGCTACCATCCAAAGGGATCATCAAGGACATCAACCACCTGAGCCACTGCCTGTTCACCCCGCTACCATCCAGAGGGATCATCAAGGACATCAACCACCTGAGCCACTGCCTGTTCACCCCACTATCATCCAGAGGGATCATCAAGGACATCAACCACCTGAGCCACTGCCTGTTCACCCCGCTACCATCCAGAGGGATCATCAAGGACATCAACCACCTGAGCCACTGTCTGTTCACCCCACTATCATCCAGAGGGTGAGGTCAGTACAGATGCATGAAAGCTGGGACTGAGAGACTGAAAAACAGCTTCTATCTCAAGGCCATCAGACTATTAAACAGCCATCACTAGCACATTAGAGGCTGCTGCCTATAGGCATAGACTAGGAATCACTGGCCACTTTAAGGAATGAAACACTAGTCACTTTAATAATGTTTATATATCTGGCATTACTCATCTCATATGTATATACAGTATTCTATACTATTCTACTGTATCTTAGTCACTTAATAATGTTTACATATCTTGCATTACTCATATCATATGTATATACTGTATTCTATACTATTCTACGGTATCTTAGTCACTTCATGTTTACATCTGGCATTACTCATCTCATGTGTATATACTGTTTTCTATGCTATTCTACAGTATCTCGTTCACTTACTAATGCTTACATACAGTTGAAGTCGGAAGTTTACATACACTTGGGTTGGAGTCATTAAAACTTGTTTTTCAACCACTCCACAAATTTCTTGTTAACAAACTATTGTTTTGGCAAGTTGGTTAGGACATTTACTTTGTGCATGACACAAGTAATTTTTCAAACAGTTGTTTACAGACAGATTATTTCACTTATAATTCACTGTATCACATTTCCAGTGGGTCAGAAGTTTACATACACTAAGTTGACTGTGCCTTTAAACAGCTTGGAAAATTCCAGAAAATGATGTCATGGCTGTAGAAGCTCCTGGTAGGCTAATTGACATAATTTGAGTCAATTGGAGGTGCACCTGTGGATGTATTTCAAGTCCTACCTTCAAACTCAGTGCCTCTTTGATTGACATCATGGGAAAATCAAAAGAAATCAGCCAAGACCTCAGAAAAAAACTGTAGACCTCCACAAGTCTGGTTCATCCTTGGGAGCAATTTCCAAATGCCTGAAGGTACCAAGTTCATCTATACAAACAATAGTATGCAAATATAAATACCATGGGACCACGCAGCCGTCATACCACTCAGGAAGGAGACACGTTCTGTCTCCTAGAGACTTTGGTGCGAAAGGTTCAAATCAATCCCAGAACAACAGCAAAGGACCTTGTGAAGATGCTGGAGGAAACAGGTATCTATATCCACAGTAAATCGAGTCCTATATCGACATAACCTGAAAGGCCGCTCAGCAAGGAAGAAGCCACTGCTCCAAAACCGCCATAAAAAAGCCAGACTACGGTTTGCAACTGCACATGGGGACAAAGATGATATGTTTTGGAGAAATGTCCTCTGGTCTGATGAAACAAAAATAGACTGTTTGGCCATAATGACCACCGTTATGTTTGGAGGGAAAAGGTTGAGGCTTGCAAGCTGAAGAACACCATCCCAAATGTGAAGCACAGGGGTGGCAGCATCATGTTGTGGGGGTGCTTTGCTGCAGGAGGGACTGGTGCACTTGAAAAAAAATAGATGGCATCATGAGGTAGGAAAATTATGTGGATATATTGAAGCAACATCTTTAACTTCCTGACATCAAAGGACAACAAAGTCCAGGTATTGGAGTGGCCATCACAAAGCCCTAACCTCAGTCCCATAGAACATTTGTGGCCAGAACTGAAAAAGTGTGTGCGAGCAAGGAGGCCTACAAACCTGACTCAGTTACACCAGCTCTGTCAGCAGGAATGGGCTACCCGAAACGTTTGACCGAAGTTAAACAATTTACAGGCAATGCTACCAAATACTAATTGAGTGTATGTTAACTTCTGACCCACTGGGAATGCGATGAAAGAAATACAAGCTGAAATGAATCATTCTCTCTACTATTATTCTGATTTTTCACATTCTTAAAATGAGGTGGTGATC
>NW_027039733.1:27500-30687 GCF_034236695.1 Oncorhynchus nerka | reverse complement strand
ATCAACAGGACCAACCTGATATCAGCTCCACTTTTAGTTACTAACACACTGTCTGAAAGATCAACAGGACCCAACTTCATATCAGCTCCACTTTACACATCGTGGCTCATGTACCATCCCACCATCTTGTCTATGTACCATCCCCACCATCTTTTCTCATGTACCATCCCACCATCTTGTCTCATGTACCATCCCACCATCGTGTCTCATGTACCATCCCACCATCTGGTCTATGTACCATCCACACCATCTTGTCTATGTACCATCTCACCATCTTGTCTATGTATCATCCACCATCTGGTCTATGTACCACCCCACCATCTTGTCTATGTACCATCCAACCATCTTGTCTATTTATCATCCCACCATCTTGTCTCATGTACCATCCCACTATCTTGTCTCATGTACCATCCCACCATCTTGTCTCATGTACCATCCCACCATCTTGTCTCATGTACCATCCCACCATCTTGTCTCATGCACCATCCCACCATCTTGTCTATGTACCATCCCACCATCTTGTCTATGTATCCTGCACCATCCCACCATCTTGTCTATATATCATCCCACCATCTGGTCTATGTACCATCCCACCATCTTGTCTATGTACCATCCCACCATCTGGTCTATGTACCATCCCACCATCTTGTCTATTTATCATCCCACCATCTTGTCTCATGTACCATCCCACCATCTTGTCTATGTACCATCCCACCATCTTGTCTATGTACCATCCCACCATATTGTCTATATATCCTACACCATCCCACCATCTTGTCTATGTACCATCCCACCATCTTGTCTCATGCACCATCCCACCATCTTGTCTATGTACCATCCCACCATCTTGTCTATGTACCATCCCACCATATTGTCTATATATCCTACACCATCCCACCATCTTGTCTATGTACCATCCCACCATCTTGTCTCACGTACCATCCCACCATCTTGTCTATGTACCATCCCACCATCTTGTCTCATGTACCATCCCACCATCTGGTCTATGTACCATCCCACCATCTTGTCTATGTACCATCCCACCATATTGTCTATATATCCTACACCATCCCACCATCTTGTCTATGTACCATCCCACCATCGTGTCTCATGTACACCATCCCACAATCGTGTCTCATGTACCATCCCACCATCTGGTCTATGTACCATCCCACCATATTGTCTATTTACCACCCCACCATCGTGGCTCATGTACCATCCCACCATCTTGTCTATGTACCATCCCACCATCTTTTCTCATGTACCATCCCACCATCTTGTCTCATGTACCATCCCACCATTGTGTCTCATGTACCATCCCACCATCTGGTCTATGTACCATCCCACCATATTGTCTATTTATCATCCCACCATCTTGTCTATGTACCATCCCCCCATCTTGTCTCATGTACCATCCCACCATCGTGTCTCATGTACACCATCCCACCATCGTGTCTCATGTACCATCCCACCATCTGGTCTATGTACCATCCCACCATATTGTCTATGTATCATCCCACCATATTGTCTATGTACCATCCCCCCATCTTGTCTCATGTACCATCCCACCATCGTGTCTCATGTACACCATCCCACCATCGTGTCTCATGTACCATCCCACCATCTGGTCTATGTACCATCCCACCATATTGTCTATTTACCACCCCACCATCGTGTCTCATGTACCATCCCATCATCTTGTCTATGTACCATCCCACCACCTGGTCTATGTACCATCCTACCATCTGGTCTATGTACCATCCCACCATCTTGTCTATTTATCATCCCACCATCTTGTCTATGTACCATCCCACCATTTTGTATATGTACCGTCCCACCATCTGGTCTATGTACCATCCCACCATCTTGTCTATGTACCATCTCACCATCTTGTCTATGTACCATTTTACCATCTGGTATATGTACCATCCCACCATCTTGTATATGTACCATCCCACCATCTGGTCTATGTACCATCCCACCATCTTGTCTATGTACCATCTCACCATCTAGTCTATGTATCATCCACCATCTGGTCTATGTACCACCCCACCATCTTGTCTATGTACCATCCCACCATCTTGTCTATTTATCATCCCACCATCTTGTTTCATGTACCATCCCACCATCTTGTCTCATGTACCATCCCACCATCTTGTCTCATGTACCATCCCACCATCTTGTCTCATGTACCATCCCACCATCTTGTCTCATGCACCATCCCACCATCTTGTCTATGTACCATCCCACCATCTTGTCTATGTATCCTGCACCATCCCACCATCTTGTCTATATATCATCCCACCATCTGGTCTATGTACCATCCCACCATCTTGTCTATGTACCATCCCACCATCTGGTCTATGTACCATCCCACCATCTTGTCTATTTATCATCCCACCATCTTGTATCATGTACCATCCCACCATCTTGTCTATGTACCATCCCACCATCTTGTCTATCTACCATCCCACCATCTTGTCTATTTATCATCCCACCATATTGTCTCATGTACCATCCCACCATCTTGTCTCATGTACCATCCCATCATCTTGTCTATGTACCATCCCACCATCTTGTCTATGTTTCCTGTACCATCCCACCATCTTGTCTCATGTACCATCCCACCATCTTGTCTCATGTACCATCCCACCATATTGTCTCATGCACCATCCCACCATCTTGTCTATGTACCATCCCACCATCTGGTCTATGTTTCCTACACCATCCCACCATCTTGTCTCATGCACAATCCCACCATCTTGTCTATGTACCATCCCACCATATTGTCTATGTATCCTGCACCATCCCACCATCTTGTCTATGTATCCTGCACCATCCCACCATCTTGTCTATATATCCTGCACCATCCCACCATCTTGTCTATATATCCTGCACCATCCCACCATCTTGTCTATATATCCTGCACCATCCAATACCATTCTCCCAACAGTTTGCTACATATTCAGCTTGTCTATCAGGCTCATCAATCCCATCAAATTAATCCCATCAAATTAATGAATTGGTTCATCCGTCCATCCCTCCACCTTCATGGGTCAGTGGATTTGACAGCATTTGTTTCTCAGCTTGATGAAGTCAACTCAGGATGACATAGGAGGACATCTGCCATTTCTATCAGGCAGTGACACCATGAAAGGGCTGTGTGTGTGGGGTGTGTGGTGTGGGT
>NW_027039733.1:0-25000 GCF_034236695.1 Oncorhynchus nerka | reverse complement strand
TCTCTCTCTACCCCCTCTCTCTCTCTCTCCCTCTCTACCACCCTGCTTTCTCTCCCTCTCTACCCCCACTCTCTCTTTCTCTCCCTCTCTACCCACTCTCTCTTTCTCCCCCTCTCTACCCACTCTCTCTTTCTCTCCTCTCTACCCACTCCTTTCTCTCCCCCTCTCTCTTTCTCTCCCTCTCTACCCACTCTCTCTTTCTCTCCCTCTCTACCCACTCTCTCTTTCTCTCCCTCTCTACCCCCTCTCTCTTTCTCTCCCTCTCTACCCACTCTCTCTTTCTCTCCCTCTCTACCCACTCTCTCTTTCTCTACCCCCCTCTCTCTCTCCCTCTCTACCCCCTCTCTCTCTTTCTCTCCCTCTCTACCCCTCTCTCTTTCTCTCCCTCTCTACCCACTCTCTCTTTCTCTCCCTCTCTACCCCCTCTCTTTCTCTCCCTCTCTACCTCCCCCTCTCCCCCCTCTCTCTTTCTCTCCCTCTCTACCCCTCTCTCTTTCTCTCCTCTCTACCCACTCTCTCTTTCTCTCCCTCTCTACCCCTCTCTCTTTCTCTCCCTCTCTACCCCTCTCTCTTTCTCTCCCTCTCTACCCCTCTCTCTCTTTCTCTCCCTCTCTACCCACTCTCTCTTTCTCTCCTCTCTACCCCTCTCTCTTTCTCTCCCTCTCTACCCCTCTCTCTTTCTCTCCCTCTCTACCCCCTCTCTCTTTCTCTCCCTCTCTACCCACTCCCTCTCTCTTTCTCTCCTCTCTCTACCCTCTCTCTTTCTCTCCCTCTCTACCCCTCTCTCTTTCTCTCCCTCTCTACCCCTCTCTCTTTCTCCTCTCTACCCCTCTCTCTCTTTCTCTACCCCCTCTCTCTCCCTCTCTACTCCTCTCCCTCTCTACCCACTCTCTCTTTCTCTCCCTCTCTACCCACTCTCTCTTTCTCTCCCTCTCTACCCACTCTCCTCTCTTCTCTCTCCCTCTCTACCCACTCTCTCTTTCTCTCCTCTCTACCCTCTCTCTCCCTCTCACCCCCTCTCTCTCCCTCTCTACCCCCTCTTTCTCTCCCTCTCTACCCACTCTCTCTTTCTCTCCCTCTCTACCCACTCTCTCTTTCTCTCCCCCTCTCTCTTTCTCTCCCTCTCTACCCCCTCTCTTTCTCTCCCTCTCTACCCACTCTCTCTTTCTCTCCTCTCTACCCACTCTCTCTTTCTCTCCCTCTCTACCCCCCCTCTCTCCCCCTCTCTCTTTCTCTCCCTCTCTACCCCCTCTCTCTTTCTCTCCCTCTCTACCCACTCCCTCTTTCTCTCCCTCTCTACCCACTCTCTCTTTCTCTCCCTCTCTACCCCCTCTCTCCTTCTCTCCCTCTCTACCCCCTGCTTTCTCTCCCTCTCTACCCACTCTCTTTCTCTCCCTCTCTACCCACTCTCTCTTTCTCTCTCTCTTTCTCCCTCCCTCTCTCTTTCTCTCTTTCCTCCCTCTCTACCCCTCTCTCTTTCTCTCCCTCTCTACCCACTCTCTTTCTCTCCCTCTCTACCCCTCTCTCTTTCTCTCCCTCTCTACCCCTCTCTCTTTCTCTCCCTCTCTACCCCCTCTCTCTTTCTCTCCCTCTCTACCTCTCTCTTTCTCTCCCTCCCACTCTCTCTTTCTCTCCCTCTCTACCCACTCTCTTTCTCTTCTCTCTCCCTCTCTACCCACTCTCTCTTTCTCTCTCCTCTCTACCCCTCTCTCTTTCTCTCCCTCTCTACCCCTCTCTCTTTCTCTCCCTCTCTACCCACTCTCTCTTTCTCTCCCTCTCTACCCCCTCTCTCTTTCTCTCCCTCTCTACCCACTCTCTCTTTCTCTCCCTCTCTACCCACTCTCTCTTTCTCTCCCCCTCTCTCTTTCTCTCCCTCCCACTCTCTCTTTCTCTCCCTCTCTACCCACTCTCTCTTTCTCTCCCTCTCTACCCTCTCTCTTTCTCTCCCTCTCTACCCACTCTCTCTCCCTCTCCACCCACTCTCT
Organism: Oncorhynchus nerka; assembly: GCF_034236695.1. Taxonomy (NCBI): domain Eukaryota; kingdom Metazoa; phylum Chordata; class Actinopteri; order Salmoniformes; family Salmonidae; genus Oncorhynchus; species Oncorhynchus nerka. The sequence goes on along the minus strand of NW_027039733.1, from coordinate 23,015 downwards.
CTTTCTCTCCTCTCTACCCCCTGCTTTCTCTCCCTCTCTACCCACTCTCTCTTTCTCTCCCTCTCTACCCACTCTCTCTTTCTCTCCCCCCTCTCTTTCTCTCCCTCTCTACCCCTCTCTCTTTCTCTCCCTCTACCCACTCTCTCTTTCTCTCCCTCTCTACCCACTCTCTCTCCCTCTCCACCCACTCTCTCTTTCTCTCCCTCTCTACCCACTCTCTCTCTCTCCCTCTCTACCCCCTGCTTTCTCTCCCTCTCTACCCAGTCTCTCTTTCTCTCCTCTCTACCCCCTGCTTTCTCTCCTCTCTACCCACTCTCTCTTTCTCTCCCTCTCTACCCCCTGCTTTCTCTCCCTCTCTACCCCCTCTCTCTGTCTCTTCCAGTCAATGTATCAGGTTAAGACCAGGATGCAGACAACGTTGAATTAACAACAGTTTAATAATCCAACAGGGGCTAAAGAGAGGTCAAGGGCAGGCCCCAGGGGCAGAGGTCAATAATCCAGAGGTGGGGCAAAGGTACAGGACGGCAGGCAGAGTGGTCAGACAGGCCCCAGGGGCAGGCAGAGTGGTCAGGCACGCCCCAGGGGCAGGCAGAGTGGTCAGGCAGGCCCCAGGGGCAGGCAGAGTGGTCAGGCAGGCCCCAGGGGCAGGCAGAGTTGTCAGGCAGGCCCCAGGGTCAGGCAGAGTGGTCAGGCAGGCCCCAGGGTCAGGCAGAGTGGTCAGGCAGGCCCCAGGGTCAGGCAGAGTGGTCAGGCAGGCCCCAGGGGCAGGTAGAGTGGTCAGGCAGGCCCCAGGGGCAGGTAGAGTGGTCAGGCAGGCCCCAGTGTCAGGCAGAGTGGTCAGGCAGGCCCCAGGGTCAGGCAGAGTCGTCAGGCAGGCCCCAGTGTCAGGCAGAGTCGTCAGGCAGGCCCCAGGGGCAGGCAGAGTGGTCAGGCAGGCAGGCCCCAGGGGCAGGCAGAGTGGTCAGGCAGGCAGGCCCCAGGGGCAGGCAGAGTGGTCAGGCAGGCAGGTCAGGCAGGCAAATACACATGGGGAAGATGGACGACACCTGGAGGGGGGTGGAGACAAGGACAGGTGAAACAGATCAGGGGTTGACACAATGTGCCAAACAAAGTCGGCCTAACCCAAACAATCTGTCATCCCTCGGCACAAAAAGATCCCAATACAGAATCCTAACCCAAACAATCTGTCATCCCTCGGCACAAAAAGATCCCAGTACAGAATCCTAACCCAAACAATCTGTCATCCCTCGGCACTAAATGATCCCAGTACAGAATCCTAACCCAAACAATCTGTCATCCCTCAGCACAAAAAGATCCCAGTACAGAATCCTAACCCAAACAATCTGTCATCCCTCGTTACAATAAGATCCCAGTACAGAATCCTAACCCAAACCATCTGTCATCCCTCGGCACAAAAAGATCCCAATACAGAATCCTAACCCAAACAATCTGTCATCCCTCGGCACAAAAAGATCCCAGTACAGAATCCTAACCCAAACAATCTGTCATCCCTCGGCACTAAATGATCCCAGTACAGAATCCTAACCCAAACAATCTGTCATCCCTCAGCACAAAAAGATCCCAGTACAGAATCCTAACCCAAACAATCTGTCATCCCTCGTTACAATAAGATCCCAGTACAGAATCCTAACCCAAACCATCTGTCATCCCTCGGCACAAAAAGATCCCAGTACAGAATCCTAACCCAAACAATCTGTCATCCCTCGGCACTAAATGATCCCAGTACAGAATCCTAACTCAAACAATCTCTCATCCCTCGGCACTAAAATATCCCAGTACAGAATCCTAACCCAAACAATCTGTCATCCCTCGGCACTAAAAGATCCCAGTACAGAATCCTAACCCAAACAATCTGTCATCCCTCGTTACAATAAGATCCCAGTACAGAATCCTAACCCAAACAATATGTCATCCCTCGGCACAAAAAGATCCCAGTACAGAATCCTAACCCAAACAATCTGTCATCCCTCGGCACTAAATGATCCCAGTACATAATCCTAACCCAAACAATCTGTCATCCCTCGGCACTAAAAGATCCCAGTACTGAATCCTAACCCAAACAATCTGTCATCCCTCGGCACAAAAATATCCCAGTACAGAATCCTAACCCAAACAATCTGTCATCCCTCAGCACTAAATGATCCCAGTACAGAATCCTAACCCAAACAATCTGTCATCCCTCGTTACAATAAGATCCCAGTACAGAATCCTAACCCAAACCATCTGTCATCCCTCGGCACAAAAAGATCCCAGTACAGAATCCTAACCCAAACAATCTGTCATCCCTCGGCACTAAATGATCCCAGTACAGAATCCTAACCCAAACAATCTGTCATCCCTCGGCACTAAAAGATCCCAGTACAGAATCCTAACTCAAACAATCTCTCATCCCTCGGCACTAAAAGATCCCAGTACAGAATCCTAACCCAAACAATCTGTCATTCCTCGGCACTAAAAGATCCCAGTACAGAATCCTAACCCAAACAATCTGTCATCCCTCGTTACAATAAGATCCCAGTACAGAATCCTAACCCAAACAATCTGTCATCCCTCGGCACTAAAAGATCCCAGTACAGAATCCTAACCCAAACAATCTGTCATCCCTCGGCACTAAAAGATCCCAGTACAGAATCCTAACCCAAACAATCTGTCATCCCTCGGCACTAAAAGATCCCAGTACAGAATCCTAACTCAAACAATCTCTCATCCCTCGGCACTAAAAGATCCCAGTACAGAATCCTAACCCAAACAATCTGTCATCCCTCGGCACAAAAAGATCCCAGTACAGAATCCTAACCCAAACAATCTGTCATCCCTCAGCACTAAATGATCCCAGTACAGAATCCTAACCCAAACAATCTGTCATCCCTCAGCACTAAATGATCCCAGTACAGAATCCTAACCCAAACAATCTGTCATCCCTCAGCACTAAATGATCCCAGTACAGAATCCTAACCCAAACAATCTGTCATCCCTCGGCACTAAAAGATCCTAGTGCAGAATCCTAACCCTTGAGTGAAGAGTACAGTGAAGACACAAAGAGCAAAAACAATCATCTAAGATATTTTCTGCTGTAGTGACATGACTCAGGACATTTCAGACCGTTACGCTCAATAGTTACACAATGATGCAACACATCATCCTCAAAAACTATACACATCGCAGAGTAGTATCGGCATGACTTGCCCGAAGAAATGGCTATTTTTTTTTATTGTTGACCCGATGTTAGAGTTACAGTACATGATACTATTATTATTATTATTATTGTTGACCCGATGTTAGAGTTACAGTACATGATACTATTATTATTATTATTATTGTTGACCCGATGTTAGAGTTACAGTACATGATACTATTATTATCTACACCGTTCGTCAAATGAAGAATTAAAGCCCAGCGTGTGTTTCCCTTTGGATGTATACGTTTGAATGTCATTAATGATGTGAGCGGCTCCTCAGCATCCAGAGCTGAGCTGCTGTATGTATTATCTCTACGATAATTTAACCATGTGGTTTTCACAGAAACATTCACCATTCTTACTATTACTACACACATAGACACACCCACACAACATCAAGGACATTCAGCATCCAGAGCTGAGCTGCTGTATGTATTATCTCTACGATAATTTAACCATGTGGTTTTCACAGAAACATTCACCATTCTTACTATTACTACACACATAGACACACCCACAACATCAAGGACATTCAGCATCCAATCAAAATCTAATTGTATTGGTCACATGCTGAATACAACAGGTGATAACTGGGCGGCAGGTAGCTTAGCGATCAAGAGTGTTGGGCCAGTAACTGAAAAGTCTCTGGTTGGAATCCCCGAGCCAGCTAGGTGAACAATCTGTCGATGTGCACTCGAGCAAAGCACTTAACCCTAATTGCTCCTGTAAGTCTCTTTGGATAAGAGCGTCTGCTCAACGACTAACATGTCAAATCACAGACTACATTCTGTGACTTTACTCTTTACTTCCACTGGGTCTCGTTGGCTTGCCCGGCTTAACTGCTGAGCTCTTCCCCAGGGATAGCTAACCTTCCTGGGCTAAGGAAGTAGTAACAGGTTCTCTGAACATCCACCTCTCCCTCCTCAAACCCCTGCTGAGCTCTTCCCCAGGGATAGCTAACCTTCCTGGGCTAAGGAAGTAGCACCAGGTTCTCTCCACCGCTCCCTCCTCAAACCTCTGCGGAGCTCTGATTTATCTTCCCTGGCTGTCCTGGTAGAGACAGAGTACAGTGTAACTGCGTCCTCTGGAGGATGAGAGCACAGAGCAGGAATATCCAGGGCACAGAGAGCATTCAGCAAGGTCCCCAACTAACTGTCTGAGCAGGGACCATCATTCATGCACCTTTCGTGTGTTCTCTCTCTCTCTCTCTCTCTCTCTCTCTCTCTCTTACTCTCTCTCTCTCTCTCTCTCTCTCTCTCTCTCTCTCACTTCCATGCTCCTCTCTTCCTTCCTTTTCTTGTCCAACATTTTTTTCTCAGGACGTTGGTCTCTAATCCTCTCGCACTCTCTTTTTAAAAGTTTGTTTTGTATTATTCGTTTTTTGTGCATCAGCGCGGGGGGGGGGGTTGGTTCTGTTCCTTACAGAGTAAGACCCCATCCACACCTAACATAAGGACTGGTTCTGTTCCTCAGAGAGTAAGACCCCATCCACACCTAACATAAGGACTGGTTCTGTTCCTCAGAGAGTAAGACCCCATCCACACCTAACATAACGACTGGTTCTGTTCCTTAGAGAGTAATACCTCATCCACACCTAACATAACGACTGGTAAGACCCCATCCACACCTAACATAACGACTGGTTCTGTTCCTTACAGAGTAAGACCCCATCCACACCTAACATAACGACTGGTTCTGTTCCTTACAGAGTAAGACCCCATCCACACCTAACATAACGACTGGTTCTGTTCCTTAGAGAGTAATACCTCATCCACACCTAACATAACGACTGGTTCTGTTCCTTAGAGAGTAAGACCCCATCCACACCTAACATAACGACTGGTTCTGTTCCTTAGAGAGTAATACCTCATCCACACCTAACATAACGACTGGTTCTGTTCCTTAGAGAGTAAGACCCCATCCACACCTAACATAACGACTGGTTCTGTTCCTTAGAGAGTAAGACCCCATCCACACCTAACATAACGACTGGTTCTGTTCCTTAGAGAGTAATACCTCATCCACACCTAACATAACGACTGGTTCTGTTCCTTAGAGAGTAAGACCCCATCCACACCTAACATAACGAGTAGAGAGACCCTCATCCACACCTAACATAACGACTGGTTCTGTTCCTTAGAGAGTAATACCTCATCCACACCTAACATAACGACTGGTTCTGTTCCTTAGAGAGTAATACCTCATCCACACCTAACATAACGACTGGTTCTGTTCCTTAGAGAGTAATACCTCATCCACACCTAACATAACGACTGGTTCTGTTCCTTAGAGAGTAATACCTCATCCACACCTAACATAACGACTGGTTCTGTTCCTTAGAGAGTAATACCTCATCCACACCTAACATAACGACTGGTTCTGTTCCTTAGAGAGTAAGACCTCATCCACACCTAACATAACGACTGGTTCTGTTCCTTAGAGAGTAAGACCCCATCCACACCTAACATAACGACTGGTTCTGTTCCTTAGAGAGTAAGACCCCATCCACACCTAACATAAGACCTGGTTCTGTTCCTTAGAGAGTAAGACCCCATCCACACCTAACATAACGACTGGTTCTGTTCCTTAGAGAGTAAGACCCCATCCACACCTAACATAACGACTGGTTCTGTTCCTTAGAGAGTAAGACCCCATCCACACCTAACATAACGACTGGTTCTGTTCCTTAGAGAGGAAGACCCCATCCACACCTAACATAACGACTGGTTCTGTTCCTTAGAGAGTAATACCTCATCCACACCTAACAAAACGACTGGTTCTGTTCCTTAGAGAGTAATACCTCATCCACACCTAACATAACGACTGGTTCTGTTCCTTAGAGAGTAATACCTCATCCACACCTAACAGAACGACTGGTTCTGTTCCTTAGAGAGTAATACCTCATCCACACTAACATAACGACTGGTTCTGTTAATCCACACCTGGTTCTGGTTCTGTTCCTTAGAGAGTAATACCTCATCCACACCTAACATAACGACTGGTTCTGTTCCTTAGAGAGTAATACCTCATCCACACCTAACATAACGACTGGTTCTGTTCCTTAGAGAGTAATACCTCATCCACACCTAACATAACGACTGGTTCTGTTCCTTAGAGAGTAATACCTCATCCACACCTAACATAACGACTGGTTCTGTTCCTTAGAGAGTAATACCTCATCCACACCTAACATAACGACTGGTTCTGTTCCTTAGAGAGTAATACCTCATCCACACCTAACATAACGACTGGTTCTGTTCCTTAGAGAGTAATACCTCATCCACACCTAACATAACGACTGGTTCTGTTCCTTAGAGAGTAATACCTCATCCACACCTAACATAACGACTGGTTCTGTTCCTTAGAGAGTAATACCTCATCCACACCTAACATAACGACTGGTTCTGTTCCTTAGAGAGTAATACCTCATCCACACCTAACATAACGACTGGTTCTGTTCCTTAGAGAGTAATACCTCATCCACACCTAACATAACGACTGGTTCTGTTCCTTAGAGAGTAATACCTCATCCAATACCGACTCATCCACACCTAACATAAACGACTGGTTCTGTTCCTTAGAGAGTAATACCTCATCCACACCTAACATAACGACTGGTTCTGTTCCTTAGAGAGTAAGACCTCATCCACACCTAACATAACGACTGGTTCTGTTCCTTAGAGAGTAATACCTCATCCACACCTAACATAACGACTGGTTCTGTTCCTTAGAGAGTAATACCTCATCCACACCTAACATAACGACTGGTTCTGTTCCTTAGAGAGTAAGACCTCATCCACACCTAACATAACGACTGGTTCTGTTCCTTAGAGAGTAATACCTCATCCACACCTAACATAACGACTGGTTCTGTTCCTTAGAGAGTAATACCTCATCCACACCTAACATAACGACTGGTTCTGTTCCTTAGAGAGTAAGACCTCATCCACACCTAACATAACGACTGGTTCTGTTCCTTAGAGAGTAATACCTCATCCACACCTAACATAACGACTGGTTCTGTTCCTTAGAGAGTAATACCTCATCCACACCTAACATAACGACTGGTTCTGTTCCTTAGAGAGTAATACCTCATCCACACCTAACATAACGACTGGTTCTGTTCCTTAGAGAGTAAGACCTCATCCACACCTAACATAACGACTGGTTCTGTTCCTTAGAGAGTAATACCTCATCCACACCTAACATAACGACTGGTTCTGTTCCTTAGAGAGTAATACCTCATCCACACCTAACATAACGACTGGTTCTGTTCCTTAGAGAGTAAGACCTCATCCACACCTAACATAACGACTGGTTCTGTTCCTTAGAGAGTAATACCTCATCCACACCTAACATAACGACTGGTTCTGTTCCTTAGAGAGTAATACCTCATCCACACCTAACATAACGACTGGTTCTGTTCCTTAGAGAGTAAGACCTCATCCACACCTAACATAACGACTGGTTCTGTTCCTTAGAGAGTAATACCTCATCCACACCTAACATAACGACTGGTTCTGTTCCTTAGAGAGTAATACCTCATCCACACCTAACATAACGACTGGTTCTGTTCCTTAGAGAGTAAGACCTCATCCACACCTAACATAACGACTGGTTCTGTTCCTTAGAGAGTAAGACCTCATCCACACCTAACATAACGACTGGTTCTGTTCCTTAGAGAGTAATACCTCATCCACACCTAACATAACGACTGGTTCTGTTCCTTAGAGAGTAAGACCTCATCCACACCTAACATAACGACTGGTTCTGTTCCTTACAGAGTAAGACCTCATCCACACCTAACATAATGACTGGTTCTGTTCCTTAGAGAGGAAGACCCCATCCACACCTAACATAATGACTGGTTCTGTTCCTTACAGAGTAAGACCTCATCCACACCTAACATAATGACTGGTTCTGTTCCTTAGAGAGTAAGACCCCATCCACACCTAACATAACGACTGGTTCTGTTCCTTAGAGAGTAAGACCTCATCCACACCTAACATAACGACTGGTTCTGTTCCTTAGAGAGTAAGACCCCTTCCACACCTAACATAACGACTGGTTCTGTTCCTTAGAGAGAAAGACCCCATCCACACCTAACATAACGACTGGTTCCTTAGAGAGTAAGACCCCATCCACACCTAACATAACGACTGGTTCCTTAGAGAGTAAGACCCCATCCACACCTAACATAACGACTGGTTCCTTAGAGAGTAAGACCCCATCCACACCTAACATAATGACTGGTTCTGTTCCTTAGAGAGTAAGACCTCATCCACACCTAACATAACGACTGGTTCTGTTCCTTAGAGAGTAAGACCTCATCCACACCTAACATAACGACTGGTTCTGTTCCTTACAGAGTAAGACCTCATCCACACCTAACATAATGACTGGTTCTGTTCCTTAGAGAGGAAGACCCCATCCACACCTAACATAATGACTGGTTCTGTTCCTTACAGAGTAAGACCTCATCCACACCTAACATAATGACTGGTTCTGTTCCTTAGAGAGTAAGACCCCATCCACACCTAACATAACGACTGGTTCTGTTCCTTAGAGAGTAAGACCTCATCCACACCTAACATAACGACTGGTTCTGTTCCTTAGAGAGTAAGACCCCTTCCACACCTAACATAACGACTGGTTCTGTTCCTTAGAGAGAAAGACCCCATCCACACCTAACATAACGACTGGTTCCTTAGAGAGTAAGACCCCATCCACACCTAACATAACGACTGGTTCCTTAGAGAGTAAGACCCCATCCACACCTAACATAACGACTGGTTCCTTAGAGAGTAAGACCCCATCCACACCTAACATAATGACTGGTTCTGTTCCTTAGAGAGGAAGACCCCATCCACACCTAACATAACGACTGGTTCTGTTCCTTAGAGAGGAAGACCCCATCCACACCTAACATAACGACTGGTTCTGTTCCTTAAAGAGGAAGACCCCATCCACACCTAACATAATGACTGGTTCTGTTCCTTAGAGAGTAAGACCCCATCCACACCTAACATAATGACTGGTTCTGTTCCTTAGAGAGGAAGACCCCATCCACACCTAACATAACGACTGGTTCTGTTCCTTAGGGATGAATAAGACCCCATCCACACCTAACATAACGACTGGTTCTGTTCCTTAGAGAGGAAGACCCCATCCACACCTAACATAACGACTGGTTCTGTTCCTTAGAGAGTAAGACCTCATCCACACCTAACATAAGGACTGGTTCTGTTCCTTAGAGAGTAAGACCCCATCCACACCTAACATAATGACTACTTCTGTTCCTTAGAGAGTAAGACCCCATCCACACCTAACATAACGACTGGTTCTGTTCCTTAGAGAGGAAGACCCCATCCACACCTAACATAACGACTGGTTCTGTTCCTTAGGGATGAATAAGACCCCATCCACACCTAACATAACGACTGGTTCTGTTCCTTAGAGAGTAAGACCTCATCCACACCTAACATAAGGACTGGTTCTGTTCCTTAGAGAGTAAGACCCCATCCACACCTAACATAATGACTGGTTCTGTTCCTTAGAGAGTAATACCTCATCCACACCTAACATAACGACTGGTTCTGTTCCTTAGAGAGTAAGACCCCATCCACACCTAACATAACGACTGGTTCTGTTCCTTAGAGAGTAAGACCTCATCCACACCTAACATAACGACTGGTTCTGTTCCTTAGAGAGTAAGACCTCATCCACACCTAACATAACGACTGGTTCTGTTCCTTAGAGAGTAATACCTCATCCACACCTAACATAACGACTGGTTCTGTTCCTTAGAGAGTAAGACCTCATCCACACCTAACATAACGACTGGTTCTGTTCCTTAGAGAGTAATACCTCATCCACACCTAACATAACGACTGGTTCTGTTCCTTAGAGATACCTCATCCACACCTAAATAACGACTGGTTCTGTTCCATCCATCCACCTAACATAACGACTGGTTCTGTTCCTTAGAGAGTAAGACCTCATCCACACCTAACATAACGACTGGTTCTGTTCCTTAGAGAGTAATACCTCATCCACACCTAACATAACGACTGGTTCTGTTCCTTAGAGAGTAAGACCCCATCCACACCTAACATAACGACTGGTTCTGTTCCTTAGAGAGTAAGACCTCATCCACACCTAACATAACGACTGGTTCTGTTCCTTAGAGAGTAATACCTCATCCACACCTAACATAACGACTGGTTCTGTTCCTTAGAGAGTAAGACCTCATCCACACCTAACATAACGACTGGTTCTGTTCCTTAGAGAGTAATACCTCATCCACACCTAACATAACGACTGGTTCTGTTCCTTAGAGAGTAATACCTCATCCACACCTAACATAACGACTGGTTCTGTTCCTTAGAGAGTAAGACCTCATCCACACCTAACATAACGACTGGTTCTGTTCCTTAGAGAGTAAGACCCCATCCACACCTAACACTGTTCTGTTCTGTAAGACCCCATACGACTGGTTCTGTTCCTTAGAGAGTAAGACCCCATCCACACCTAACATAACGACTGGTTCTGTTCCTTAGAGAGTAAGACCCCATCCACACCTAACATAACGACTGGTTCTGTTCCTTAGAGAGTAAGACCCCATCCACACCTAACATAACGACTGGTTCTGTTCCTTAGAGAGTAATACCTCATCCACACCTAACAATACGACTGGTTCTGTTCCTTAGAGAGTAATACCTCATCCACACCTAACATAACGACTGGTTCTGTTCCTTAGAGAGTAATACCTCATCCACACCTAACATAACGACTGGTTCTGTTCCTTAGAGAGTAATACCTCATCCACACCTAACATAACGACTGGTTCTGTTCCTTAGAGAGTAATACCTCATCCACACCTAACATAACGACTGGTTCTGTTCCTTAGAGAGTAATACCTCATCCACACCTAACATAACGACTGGTTCTGTTCCTTAGAGAGTAATACCTCATCCACACCTAACATAACGACTGGTTCTGTTCCTTAGAGAGTAATACCTCATCCACACCTAACATAACGACTGGTTCTGTTCCTTAGAGAGTAATACCTCATCCACACCTAACATAACGACTGGTTCTGTTCCTTAGAGAGTAATACCTCATCCACACCTAACATAACGACTGGTTCTGTTCCTTAGAGAGTAATACCTCATCCACACCTAACATAACGACTGGTTCTGTTCCTTAGAGAGTAATACCTCATCCACACCTAACATAACGACTGGTTCTGTTCCTTAGAGAGTAATACCTCATCCACACCTAACATAACGACTGGTTCTGTTCCTTAGAGAGTAATACCTCATCCACACCTAACATAACGACTGGTTCTGTTCCTTAGAGAGTAAGACCCCATCCACACCTAACATAACGACTGGTTCTGTTCCTTAGAGAGTAAGACCCCATCCACACCTAACATAACGACTGGTTCTGTTCCTTAGAGAGGAAGACCCCATCCACACCTAACATAACGACTGGTTCTGTTCCTTAGGGATGAATAAGACCCCATCCACACCTAACATAACGACTGGTTCTGTTCCTTAGAGAGGAAGACCCCATCCACACCTAACATAACGACTGGTTCTGTTCCTTAGAGAGTAAGACCTCATCCACACCTAACATAAGGACTGGTTCTGTTCCTTAGAGAGTAAGACCCCATCCACACCTAACATAATGACTACTTCTGTTCCTTAGAGAGTAAGACCCCATCCACACCTAACATAACGACTGGTTCTGTTCCTTAGAGAGGAAGACCCCATCCACACCTAACATAACGACTGGTTCTGTTCCTTAGGGATGAATAAGACCCCATCCACACCTAACATAACGACTGGTTCTGTTCCTTAGAGAGTAAGACCTCATCCACACCTAACATAAGGACTGGTTCTGTTCCTTAGAGAGTAAGACCCCATCCACACCTAACATAACGACTGGTTCTGTTCCTTAGAGAGTAAGACCCCATCCACACCTAACATAACGACTGGTTCTGTTCCTTAGAGAGGAAGACCCCATCCACACCTAACATAACGACTGGTTCTGTTCCTTAGAGAGTAAGACCCCATCCACACCTAACATAACGACTGGTTCTGTTCCTTAGAGTGTAAGACCCCATCCACACCTAACATAACGACTGGTTCTGTTCCTTAGAGAGGAATACCCCATCCACACCTAACATAACGACTGGTTCTGTTCCTTAGAGAGTAAGACCCCATCCACACCTAACATAACGACTGGTTCTGTTCCTTAGAGAGTAAGACCCCATCCACACCTAACATAACGACTGGTTCCTTAGAGAGTAAGACCCCATCCACACCTAACATAACAACTGGTTCTGTTCCTTAGAGAGTAAGACCCCATCCACACCTAACATAACAACTGGTTCTGTTCCTTAGAGAGTAAGACCCCATCCACACCTAACATAACAACTGGTTCTGTTCCTTAGAGAGTAAGACCCCATCCACACCTAACATAACAACTGGTTCTGTTCCTTAGAGAGTAAGACCTCATCCACACCTAACATAACGACTGGTTCTGTTCCTTAGAGAGGAAGACCCCATCCACACCTAACATAACGACTGGTTCTGTTCCTTAGAGAGTAAGACCCGATCCACACCTAACATAACGACTGGTTCTGTTCCTTAGAGAGTAAGACCCCATCCACACCTAACATAATGACTGGTTCTGTTCCTTAGAGAGGAAGACCCCATCCACACCTAACATAACGACTGGTTCTGTTCCTTAGAGAGGAAGACCCCATCCACACCTAACATAACGACTGGTTCTGTTCCTTAAAGAGGAAGACCCCATCCACACCTAACATAATGACTGGTTCTGTTCCTTAGAGAGTAAGACCCCATCCACACCTAACATAATGACTGGTTCTGTTCCTTAGAGAGGAAGACCCCATCCACACCTAACATAACGACTGGTTCTGTTCCTTAGAGAGGAAGACCCCATCCACACCTAACATAACGACTGGTTCTGTTCCTTAGAGAGTAAGACCTCATCCACACCTAACATAACGACTGGTTCTGTTCCTTAGAGAGTAAGACCCCATCCACACCTAACATAAGGACTGGTTCTGTTCCTTAGAGAGTAAGACCCCATCCACACCTAACATAATGACTGGTTCTGTTCCTTAGAGAGGAAGACCCCATCCACACCTAACATAACGACTGGTTCTGTTCCTTAGAGATAAGACCCCATCCACACCTAACATAACGACTGGTTCTGTTCCTTAGAGAATAAGACCCCATCCACACCTAACATAATGACTGGTTCTGTTCCTTAGAGAGTAAGACCCCATCCACACCTAACATAACGACTGGTTCTGTTCCTTAGAGAGTAAGACCCCATCCACACCTAACATAACGACTGTTCTGTTCTGTTCCTTAGAGAGTAAGACCCCATCCACACCTAACATAACGACTGGTTCTGTTCCTTAGAGAGTAAGACCCCATCCACACCTAACATAACGACTGGTTCTGTTCCTTAGAGAGGAAGACCCCATCCACACCTAACATAACGACTGGTTCTGTTCCTTAGAGAGGAAGACCCCATCCACACCTAACATAATGACTGGTTCTGTTCCTTAGAGAGTAAGACCCCATCCACACCTAACATAATGACTGGTTCTGTTCCTTAGAGAGGAAGACCCCATCCACACCTAACATAACGACTGGTTCTGTTCCTTAGAGAGAAGACCCCATCCACACCTAACATAACGACTGGTTCTGTTCCTTAGAGAGTAAGACCCCATCCACACCTAACATAACGACTGGTTCTGTTCCTTAGAGAGTAAGACCCCATCCACACCTAACATAATGACTGGTTCTGTTCCTTAGAGAGTAAGACCCCATCCACACCTAACATAATGACTGGTTCTGTTCCTTAGAGAGTAAGACCCCATCCACACCTAACATAACGACTGGTTCTGTTCCTTAGAGAGTAAGACCCCATCCACACCTAACATAACGACTGGTTCTGTTCCTTAGAGAGTAAGACCCCATCCACACCTAACATAATGACTGGTTCTGTTCCTTAGAGAGTAAGACCCCATCCACACCTAACATAACGACTGGTTCTGTTCCTTAGAGAGGAAGACCCCATCCACACCTAACATAACGACTGGTTCTGTTCCTTAGGGATGAATAAGACCCCATCCACACCTAACATAACGACTGGTTCTGTTCCTTAGAGAGTAAGACCTCATCCACACCTAACATAAGGACTGGTTCTGTTCCTTAGAGAGTAAGACCCCATCCACACCTAACATAATGACTACTTCTGTTCCTTAGAGAGTAAGACCCCATCCACACCTAACATAACGACTGGTTCTGTTCCTTAGAGAGTAAGACCCCATCCACACCTAACATAACGACTGGTTCTGTTCCTTAGAGAGGAAGACCCCATCCACACCTAACATAACGACTGGTTCTGTTCCTTAGAGAGTAAGACCCCATCCACACCTAACATAACGACTGGTTCTGTTCCTTAGAGAGTAAGACCCCATCCACACCTAACATAACGACTGGTTCTGTTCCTTAGAGAGGAAGACCCCATCCACACCTAACATAACGACTGGTTCTGTTCCTTAGAGAGTAAGACCCCATCCACACCTAACATAACGACTGGTTCTGTTCCTTAGAGAGTAAGACCCCATCCACACCTAACATAACGACTGGTTCTGTTCCTTAGAGAGTAAGACCCCATCCACACCTAACATAATGACTGGTTCTGTTCCTTAGAGAGTAAGACCCCATCCACACCTAACATAACGACTGGTTCTGTTCCTTAGAGAGGAAGACCCCATCCACACCTAACATAACGACTGGTTCTGTTCCTTAGGGATGAATAAGACCCCATCCACACCTAACATAACGACTGGTTCTGTTCCTTAGAGAGTAAGACCTCATCCACACCTAACATAAGGACTGGTTCTGTTCCTTAGAGAGTAAGACCCCATCCACACCTAACATAATGACTACTTCTGTTCCTTAGAGAGTAAGACCCCATCCACACCTAACATAACGACTGGTTCTGTTCCTTAGAGAGTAAGACCCCATCCACACCTAACATAACGACTGGTTCTGTTCCTTAGAGAGGAAGACCCCATCCACACCTAACATAACGACTGGTTCTGTTCCTTAGAGAGTAAGACCCCATCCACAACTAACATAACGACTGGTTCTGTTCCTTAAAGAGTAAGACCCCATCCACACCTAACATAACGACTGGTTCTGTTCCTTAAAGAGGAAGACCCCATCCACACCTAACATAACGACTGGTTCTGTTCCTTAGAGAGTAAGACCCCATCCACACCTAACATAACGACTGGTTCTGTTCCTTAGAGAGTAAGACCCCATCCACACCTAACATAACGACTGGTTCTGTTCCTTACAAAGTAAGACCTCATCCACACCTAACATAACGACTGGTTCTGTTCCTTAGAGAGTAACACCCCATCCACACCTAACATAACGACTGGTTCTGTTCCTTAGAGAGGAAGACCCCATCCACACCTAACATAACGACTGGTTCTGTTCCTTAGAGAGTAAGACCCCATCCACACCTAACATAACGACTGGTTCTGTTCCTCAGAGAGAAAGACCCCATCCACACCTAACATAACGACTGGTTCTGTTCCTTAGAGAGTAAGACCCCATCCACACCTAACATAACAACTGGTTCTGTTCCTTAGAGAGTAAGACCTCATCCACACCTAACATAACGACTGGTTCTGTTCCTTAGAGAGGAAGACCCTATCCACACCTAACATAAGGACTGGTTCTGTTCCTTAGAGAGTAAGACCCCATCCACACCTAACATAACGACTGGTTCTGTTCCTTAGAGAGTAAGACCCCATCCACACCTAACATAACGACTGGTTCTGTTCCTTAGAGAGGAAGACCCCATCCACACCTAACAAAATGACTGGATCTGTTCCTTAGAGAGTAAGACCCCATCCACACCTAACATAACGACTGGTTCTGTTCCTTAGAGAGGAAGACCCCATCCACACCTAACATAACGACTGGTTCTGTTCCTTAGGGATGAATAAGACCCCATCCACACCTAACATAACGACTGGTTCTGTTCCTTAGAGAGGAAGACCCCATCCACACCTAACATAACGACTGGTTCTGTTCCTTAGAGAGTAAGACCTCATCCACACCTAACATAAGGACTGGTTCTGTTCCTTAGAGAGTAAGACCCCATCCACACCTAACATAACAACTGGTTCTGTTCCTTAGAGAGTAAGACCCCATCCACACCTAACATAACAACTGGTTCTGTTCCTTAGAGAGTAAGACCCCATCCACACCTAACATAACGACTGGTTCTGTTCCTTAGAGAGTAAGACCCCATCCACACCTAACATAACGACTGGTTCTGTTCCTTAGAGAGTAAGACCCCATCCACACCTAACATAACGACTGGTTCTGTTCCTTAGAGAGGAAGACCCCATCCACACCTAACATAACGACTGGTTCTGTTCCTTAGGGATGAATAAGACCCCATCCACACCTAACATAACGACTGGTTCTGTTCCTTAGAGAGGAAGACCCCATCCACACCTAACATAACGACTGGTTCTGTTCCTTAGGGATGAATAAGACCCCATCCACACCTAACATAACAACTGGTTCTGTTCCTTAGAGAGTAAGACCCCATCCACACCTAACATAACAACTGGTTCTGTTCCTTAGAGAGTAAGACCCCATCCACACCTAACATAACAACTGGTTCTGTTCCTTAGAGAGTAAGACCTCATCCACACCTAACATAACGACTGGTTCTGTTCCTTAGAGAGGAAGACCCCATCCACACCTAACATAATGACTGGTTCTGTTCCTTAGAGAGTAAGACCCCATCCACACCTAACATAACGACTGGTTCTGTTCCTTAGAGAGTAAGACCCCATCCACACCTAACATAACGACTGGTTCTGTTCCTTAGAGAGGAAGACCCCATCCACACCTAACAAAATGACTGGATCTGTTCCTTAGAGAGTAAGACCCCATCCACACCTAACATAACGACTGGTTCTGTTCCTTAGAGAGGAAGACCCCATCCACACCTAACATAACGACTGGTTCTGTTCCTTAGAGAGTAAGACCCCATCCACACCTAACATAACGACTGGTTCTGTTCCTTAGAGAGGAAGACCCCATCCACACCTAACATAATGACTGGTTCTGTTCCTTAGAGAGTAAGACCCCATCCACACCTAACATAATGACTGGTTCTGTTCCTTAGAGAGTAAGACCCCATCCACACCTAACATAACGACTGGTTCTGTTCCTTAGAGAGGAAGACCCCATCCACACCTAACATAACGACTGGTTCTGTTCCTTAGGGATGAATAAGACCCCATCCACACCTAACATAACGACTGGTTCTGTTCCTTAGAGAGGAAGACCCCATCCACACCTAACATAACGACTGGTTCTGTTCCTTAGGGATGAATAAGACCCCATCCACACCTAACATAACGACTGGTTCTGTTCCTTAGAGAGGAAGACCCCATCCACACCTAACATAATGACTGGTTCTGTTCCTTAGAGAGTAAGACCCCATCCACACCTAACATAATGACTGGTTCTGTTCCTTAGAGAGTAAGACCCCATCCACACCTAACATAATGACTGGTTCTGTTCCTTTAAGACCCCATCCACACCTAACATAACGACTGGTTCTGTTCCTTAGAGAGTAAGACCCCATCCACACCTAACATAACGACTGGTTCTGTTCCTTAGAGAGTAAGACCCCATCCACACCTAACATAACGACTGGTTCTGTTCCTTAGAGAGTAAGACCCCATCCACACCTAACATAACGACTGGTTCTGTTCCTTAGAGAGTAAGACCCCATCCACACCTAACATAACGACTGGTTCTGTTCCTTAGAGAGTAAGACCCCATCCACACCTAACATAACGACTGGTTCTGTTCCTTAGAGAGTAAGACCCCATCCACACCTAACATAACGACTGGTTCTGTTCCTTAGAGAGTAAGACCCCATCCACACCTAACATAACGACTGGTTCTGTTCCTTAGAGAGTAAGACCCCATCCACACCTAACATAACGACTGGTTCTGTTCCTTAGAGAGTAAGACCCCATCCACACCTAACATAATGACTGGTTCTGTTCCTTAGAGAGTAAGACCCCATCCACACCTAACATAATGACTGGTTCTGTTCCTTAGAGAGTAAGACCCCATCCACACCTAACATAACGACTGGTTCTGTTCCTTAGAGAGAATAAGACCCCATCCACACCTAACATAACGACTGGTTCTGTTCCTTAGAGATAAGACCCCATCCACACCTAACATAACGACTGGTTCTGTTCCTTAGAGAGTAAGACCCCATCCACACCTAACATAAACTGGTTCTGTTCCTTAGAGAGTAAGACCCCATCCACACCTAACATAATGACTGGTTCTGTTCCTTAGAGAGTAAGACCCCATCCACACCTAACATAACGACTGGTTCTGTTCCTTAGAGAGTAAGACCCCATCCACACCTAACATAACGACTGGTTCTGTTCCTTAGAGAGTAAGACCCCATCCACACCTAACATAACGACTGGTTCTGTTCCTTAGAGAGTAAGACCCCATCCACACCTAACATAACGACTGGTTCTGTTCCTTAGAGAGTAAGACCCCATCCACACCTAACATAAATGACTGGTTCTGTTCCAGAGAGTAAGACCCCATCCACACCTAACATAATGACTGGTTCTGTTCCTTAGAGAGTAAGACCCCATCCACACCTAACATAACGACTGGTTCTGTTCCTTAGAGAGGAAGACCCCATCCACACCTAACATAACGACTGTAAGTTCGACTGGTTCTGTTCCTTAGAGAGGAAGACCCCATCCACACCTAACATAACGACTGGTTCTGTTCCTTAGGGATGAATAAGACCCCATCCACACCTAACATAACGACTGGTTCTGTTCCTTAGAGAGGAAGACCCCATCCACACCTAACATAATGACTGGTTCTGTTCCTTAGAGAGTAAGACCCCATCCACACCTAACATAATGACTGGTTCTGTTCCTTAGAGAGTAAGACCCCATCCACACCTAACATAACGACTGGTTCTGTTCCTTAGAGAGTAAGACCCCATCCACACCTAACATAACGACTGGTTCTGTTCCTTAGAGAGTAAGACCCCATCCACACCTAACATAACGACTGGTTCTGTTCCTTAGAGAGTAAGACCCCATCCACACCTAACATAACGACTGGTTCTGTTCCTTAGAGAGTAAGACCCCATCCACACCTAACATAACGACTGGTTCTGTTCCTTAGAGAGTAAGACCCCATCCACACCTAACATAATGAAAGATGAATAAGACCCCATTAACATAACGACTGGTTCTGTTCCTTAGAGAGTAAGACCCCATCCACACCTAACATAACGACTGGTTCTGTTCCTTAGAGAGTAAGACCCCATCCACACCTAACATAACGACTGGTTCTTGTTCCTTAGAGAGTAAGACCCCATCCACACCTAACATAACGACTGGTTCTGTTCCTTATAGATGAATAAGACCCCATCCACACCTAACATAACGACTGGTTCTGTTCCTTAGAGAGGAAGACCCCATCCACACCTAACATAACGACTGGTTCTGTTCCTTAGAGAGTAAGACCTCATCCACACCTAACATAAGGACTGGTTCTGTTCCTTAGAGAGTAATACCTCATCCACACCTAACATAATGACTACTTCTGTTCCTTAGAGAGTAAGACCCCATCCACACCTAACATAACGACTAGTTATGTTCCTTATAGATGAATAAGACCCCATCCACACCTAACATAATGACTAGTTCTGTTCCTTATAGATGAATAAGACCCCATCCACACCTAACATAACGACTGGTTCTGTTCCTTACAGATGAATAAGACCCCATCCACACCTAACATAACGACTGGTTCCTTAGAGAGTAAGACCCCATCCACACCTAACATAACGACTGGTTCTGTTCCTTAGAGAGGAAGACCCCATCCACACCTAACATAATGACTGGTTCTGTTCCTTAGAGAGTAAGACCCCATCCACACCTAACATAACGACTGGTTCTGTTCCTTAGAGAGTAAGACCCCATCCACACCTAACATAACGACTGGTTCTGTTCCTTAGAGAGGAAGACCCCATCCACACCTAACATAACGACTGGTTCTGTTCCTTAGAGAGTAAGACCCCATCCACACCTAACATAACGACTGGTTCTGTTCCTTAGAGAGTAAGACCCCATCCACACCTAACATAACGACTGGTTCTGTTCCTTAGAGAGAAAGACCCCATCCACACCTAACATAACGACTGGTTCCTTAGAGAGTAAGACCCCATCCACACCTAACATAACAACTGGTTCTGTTCCTTAGAGAGTAAGACCCCATCCACACCTAACATAACAACTGGTTCTGTTCCTTAGAGAGTAAGACCCCATCCACACCTAACATAACAACTGGTTCTGTTCCTTAGAGAGTAAGACCCCATCCACACCTAACATAACAATTGGTTCTGTTCCTTAGAGAGTAAGACCTCATCCACACCTAACATAACGACTGGTTCTGTTCCTTAGAGAGGAAGACCCCATCCACACCTAACATAATGACTGGTTCTGTTCCTTAGAGAGTAAGACCCCATCCACACCTAACATAACGACTGGTTCTGTTCCTTAGAGAGTAAGACCCCATCCACACCTAACATAACGACTGGTTCTGTTCCTTAGAGAGGAAGACCCCATCCACACCTAACAAAATGACTGGATCTGTTCCTTAGAGAGTAAGACCCCATCCACACCTAACATAACGACTGGTTCTGTTCCTTAGAGAGGAAGACCCCATCCACACCTAACATAACGACTGGTTCTGTTCCTTAGAGAGGAAGACCCCATCCACACCTAACATAATGACTGGTTCTGTTCCTTAGAGAGTAAGACCCAATCCACACCTAACATAATGACTGGTTCTGTTCCTTAGAGAGTAAGACCCCATCCACACCTAACATAACGACTGGTTCTGTTCCTTAGGGATGAATAAGACCCCATCCACACCTAACATAACGACTGGTTCTGTTCCTTAGAGAGGAAGACCCCATCCACACCTAACATAACGACTGGTTCTGTTCCTTAGGGATGAATAAGACCCCATCCACACCTAACATAACGACTGGTTCTGTTCCTTAGAGAGGAAGACCCCATCCACACCTAACATAACGACTGGTTCTGTTCCTTAGAGAGTAAGACCTCATCCACACCTAACATAAGGACTGGTTCTGTTCCTTAGAGAGTAAGACCCCATCCACACCTAACATAATGACTAGTTCTGTTCCTTATAGATGAATAAGACCCCATCCACACCTAACATAACGACGGGTTCCTTAGAGAGTAAGACCCCATCCACACCTAACATAACGACTGGTTCTGTTCCTTAGAGAGGAAGACCCCATCCACACCTAACATAATGACTGGTTCTGTTCCTTAGAGAGTAAGACCCCATCCACACCTAACATAACGACTGGTTCTGTTCCTTAGAGAGTAAGACCCCATCCACACCTAACATAACGACTGGTTCTGTTCCTTAGAGAGTAAGACCCCATCCACACCTAACATAACGACTGGTTCTGTTCCTTAGAGAGGAAGACCCCATCCACACCTAACATAACGACTGGTTCTGTTCCTTAGAGAGTAAGACCCCATCCACACCTAACATAACGACTGGTTCTGTTCCTCAGAGAGTAAGACCCCATCCACACCTAACATAACGACTGGTTCTGTTCCTTATAGATGAATAAGACCCCATCCACACCTAACATAACGACTGGTTCTGTTCCTTAGAGAGGAAGACCCCATCCACACCTAACATAACGACTGGTTCTGTTCCTTAGAGAGTAATACCTCATCCACACCTAACATAATGACTACTTCTGTTCCTTAGAGAGTAAGACCCCATCCACACCTAACATAACGACTAGTTATGTTCCTTATAGATGAATAAGACCCCATCCACACCTAACATAACGACTGGTTCTGTTCCTTATAGATGAATAAGACCCCATCCACACCTAACATAATGACTGGTTCTGTTCCTTAGAGAGTAAGACCCCATCCACACCTAACATAATGACTGGTTCTGTTCCTTAGAGAGTAAGACCCCATCCACACCTAACATAATGACTAGTTCTGTTCCTTATAGATGAATAAGACCCCATCCACACCTAACATAACGACTGGTTCTGTTCCTTACAGATGAATAAGACCCCATCCACACCTAACATAACGACTGGTTCCTTAGAGAGTAAGACCCCATCCACACCTAACATAATGACTACTTCTGTTCCTTAGAGAGGAAGACCCCATCCACACCTAACATAATGACTGGTTCTGTTCCTTAGAGAGTAAGACCCCATCCACACATAACATAACGACTGGTTCTGTTCCTTAGAGAGTAAGACCCCATCCACACCTAACATAACGACTGGTTCTGTTCCTTAGAGAGGAAGACCCCATCCACACCTAACATAACGACTGGTTCTGTTCCTTAGAGAGTAAGACCCCATCCACACCTAACATAACGACTGGTTCTGTTCCTTAGAGAGAAAGACCCCATCCACACCTAACATAACGACTGGTTCCTTAGAGTAAGACCCCATCCACACCTAACATAACAACTGGTTCTGTTCCTAGAGAGTAAGACCCCATCCTAACATAACAACTGGTTCTGAGAGTAAGACCCCATCCACACCTAACATAACAACTGGTTCTGTTCCTTAG